>NC_091352.1:9268745-9348745 GCF_038502225.1 Cherax quadricarinatus | reverse complement strand
TGTGGTTTAATCAACTTAATTTAGCAATGTCGTAATACTGTAGGCACGAGCTCGTTAAAAGTTTGATAATGTTTAGCCTAAATTCCCTAACAGTGCTCTCTCGAGAGTAATTATGCGTGATAAGAGAACTCAGTTCACTAATTGTGCTGTGTTCGAGATGTAGTAAACAGATTCATTCACTTATATTAAGTATTTATATTAGAAAGTCTAAACCCGTATTAAAGTTAAATTGGACTCGTTAGTCTTGTGGGGAAATAATCTTCGCGAACTGTTAAGCCTTTACAAACCAGTAGGCTGCAAGCTCTGTTGCTAGGTTGTTGAACTAAGGATGTGAACACCTGGCTCAACTCTACACAAGAATATTTTTATGCTCTTAAAACTTAAAGGTTTTCATCTGCACTAACTTTGTTCAAGCTGGTACTACAGACATTCATTGTGAGGGAAAAGTTCAACAGATAGGAGTAGCGAGGGAGTATATGGTAACGATAGTTTGATTGCCGGCTGCTTGTTAAGGTAGGGTCAGTCTAGCTCCCGCTATCCCCTCCCCTTTCTCCCCACCCCGAAAGGTGACGTGTGGGGCTCCGGCCAAACAGTAAGCACTCGACTCACAGCTCCCAGCACAACTGTAAGTAAAAGCCTCTGCTCCTATTGTAGTGGATATTGGTTGAAAGCTTCACTTTTGACCAATAATAAACTTAGTCCTTTCAGTTTTAAGCTCCACATGAGACTTTTAGATAATCACCACCTTTTTTAAGTATCTTACACTTATCATGGAGAGTGATTTCTTAAGCAGTGGGTAACCTGTCTCTTTCTAGCTTGGAATGACAGTTCGGGCCACCTGCCAACCAACGAGAAGTGTTGAAGGAGACGGACTGAAACCGGTCTGGAGACGTCACTTTATGATCTACCTACCTGAGTAATTGTACAGGACACTACCCCTCATCTTTGTAGTGGTAAAGAACCTGCATTCCTGTCATCGGGACTGACTATTCAAGGCTATAGACTCTGTGAAGAACTAGTCATTGGGTTGTCACTAAACACCTGTGACCCCCCCCCCCTCCACATCAGCAACGGCTACAATTTCTACAAGACGGTGTCTACCTCAACCAGACACCCCAGTATAACTGTATATATTAGCGTTGACATGGTTACCCTCCAGCCGGAGGGCCCAAGAAAGAAGACAGAAGAAAGAAGATGAACGATACCCCCAACCGGGGGCCACAGCCGGGTCACCATATGGAGAAGACCCGGGCCGGAAGTACCGGCAAACCTCTAATGAATGAATGAAGCGTTGAATTCAAATGTCATTTTTCCATTTCATTTTTCATTTTTCTTTAAAGTAGGATACACCTTCATGTTTCAATGTTTTATCTTTGCATTACTAAATAATAAAGTGTTTATCTTTGTGAATTATTTCTTTTTCTATTCATTAATTTTCCTGAGGAGGAGCCAGCCTTGGTAATACTGTCTGAAGTTGTAACAGGGCTGAGTAAGCCTTCACATTCATTTTCCTACCTGAAGGACGTTGCGAGGGTCAATGCCCTCGCTGCCCTCTCCCAGACTAGGTTTCCTTGAGGATCAAGGCCTGATGAACCAGGCTGTTATTCCTGGTCGCATTCAGTCCAACGTACGAACCACAACTCAGTCAGGCACTGATTTGATAAGAGTAGTTAATTGTTTTATCCTAGTTTTCTTGGTAATGTTAGAATTATTAAGATTATCTTGTATTTAAAACAGATCGCCATTAAAAAAAAAACTGAAGCAGTATGGAAACCTTAACCGAGACAATATTTCAATTGGAGAACAAGCTTTTTCAAATCTATAAAGAGTACATAGTTATCATATACTGTATACATACAGTGTATGAGATTATATATATATATATATATATATATATATATATATATATATATATATATATATATATATATATAAGAGCTGGACAGATACCTAAAGTCAGTGCCGGATCAGCCGGGCTGTGGCTCGTACGTCGGACTGCGTGCGGCCAGCAGTAACAGCCTAGTTGATCAGGCCCTGATCCATCGGGAGGCCTGGTCATGGACCGGGCCGCGGGGGCGTTGATCCCCGGAATAACCTCCAGGTAAGAGAGAGAGCAATGAAACCACGAAACAAGTGGTTTTGAATCATTTACACACACACACACACACACACATACTCACACATATTTACCAAACTGCGGCAGGCCAGGATTCGACCCCACGACACGTTGTCCCGCCTCAAGAGGCCACACAACGTACATGTCACCTTACCATCTGAGCCATCGACCCTATAAACAACATGAGCCTAGCGAACTAGGCTTGTTTCATGTTGCGAGGACACTCGTGGCAGATGTATGCTCAAGGATTAATTTCAGCCTCCTGTTTGAATACCCGCTGAAATTAATCCTTGAGCATACATCTGCCACGAGTATTCTCGCAACATGAAACAATCCTAGTTCGATAGCCTTATGTTGTTTGTAGGATCGATGGTTCAGATAAGGTGACATGTACGTTGTGTGGCCTCTTGAGGCAAGACAGCGTGTCGTGGGGTCGAATTCTGGCCTGCCGCAGTTTGGTAAATATGTGTATGTGTGTATGCTTACCATGTACTCTCCATAGACTTGGAAAAGCTTCGTCTTCAACAGAACGTTGTCTCAGTGGAGGTTTCTATTCTGCTGTCAGCTTGTCGGCTTCACAAATTCTTCTCCAGTCAGCGTTAGAAAGTAAATAGATAGAGGTTTCGGAGAATACATCCCGAAAATAATTAAAACATCGGTATAAAAAAGGCTTCTGTTGTGACTTTCGCTCTATGTACATAACATAAGAAAGAAGGAACACTGCAACAGGCCTACTGGCCTATGCGAGGCAGCTCCAATTCTCGTACCGGCTTAAGCCAGTACCTTGACCTAGTGAGGTTAGACACGTCACTTAAGGGAGGAGCAGTGCATCCGACCTAGTAGCACAAGCTAGTCAGGTTCAACTCACACCCACTCATGTATTTATCCAACCTATTTTTAAAACTACACAACGTCTTAGCGTCTATGACGGTACTCAGGAGTTTGTTCCACCATCCACAACTCTATTACCAAACCAGTGCTTTCCTATATCCTTCCTGAACCTGAATTTTTCCAGTTTAAAGCCATTGCTGCGAGTCCTGTGTTAGATATTTTTAGCACGCTATTTACATCCCCTTTATTAATTTCTCTTCACATCTGAATTACTGTTAGTAGAGTACTTTTGAATCCATATCCAGTAAATGGCGGTTTTTTAATAGGATTCCACAGAGACCCGCGTCTGTATAGATAATTATCATCTCAGATAAATATAAATGTAAACTAGTGTGAGGATAGGGCGGCTTCACCAGCTGATGATTTATTCAGCTTCCTTCGAAGTCAATTACGAGTAGCTAGAGGGAAGGAGATTAATACATCGCCTGTGGACCAACAGTCATCTAGTTGACGGCTGCTGGAGTCACACTCTCCCCACCACCTATTGCTGTTGTTCCCTCTCAATCTCGGCATACATAATTTGTTCGTAGATAGGAAGAAAAGTGTGTGGTGGCAGTCGATGGGAACATAAACAGGACAATTTGTAGTAATGAAATCTGCCAGAGTGAGCTGGGACACTTAAATAGGGTGATGGGGATATAGTCAAGAACTGTTGTTACGTACGTGTGACCGGTTTCGAGAGTTCTGTTATCGAGACTCGGCATGAGACCATATATAATTGTTACTGCCTATTCATCCAGGCTGTTACTGCCAGCGGCCCGCAAGCCTACATGGCCATCACAATCTCGACGATCTGACACTTGTAGCAAGAATTGGTCCAGTTTCTGCTACCACTATTCTACTACCACTACCAGTCTTACCACTACTACTTTTTCTTCCTCACTTGGTCCCGTCTCTGTCCGCTTCGCCTTTATATACTGGCTTCCTCACTTTGTGTTAGTGTGACTTTGTAAATGGTGATAAATTAGACACATGTGCAACTCTTGGGTATCTTTATTGAGGAAACGTTTCGCCATACAGTGGCTTCGTCAGTCCATACAAAGGAGAATCGTGAAGAGCAGGAGGAGAATGAGGTAATCAGTCCCTCAACCTTGAATCGGTGTGGTCAGTCCATCAATCTTGAATAGAATACAGCATAGCGGAGAAGTGGCTTATATACCGTAGACAGGAGAGGTGCAGCAGTCGTAGGTGGTGTCACATTTGTCCATGTGGAAGTAGGTCGTGCCCAAGGGTTAGGCAAGCGAAGAATTCCCAAGTATTAAGATCCCAAGAAGTTGCAGTGTCTGACAGGAATGCAGATGAATGGTTCAGAGAACCATTCATTGAGGAAACGTTTCGCCACACAGTGGCGAAACGTTTCCTCAATAAAGATACCCAAGAGTTGCACATGTGTCTAATTTATCAACATGTTGGTTCTCTGAACCATTCATCTACATTTGTAAATGGTCCAAGTCGGGCCGAAACGTCATCGTAAGCCTTTCTCCCCTATCTGCGGGTTATTTGTGTACCGTTTCAGTTACGGTAATGTGCGTTTTTTTTTTACCTCTTCCCTTCTTCTGATAGTTTTTCTTACATCTGTTGGTAGAAGGGTGACGAGTTTCAGATCTTAATGTGAGAGACTTATGATCTACCATAAGAACATAACATAAGAACGAAGGAACACTGCAGAAGGCCTACTGGCCCATGCGAGGCAGGTCCAAGTCTCCTACCGGCTTAAGCCAATGCACCCAACCTAGTCAGGTCAGGTCACATTGACTTAAGGGAGGAACACGGCATCCGACCTGGTAGCACAAGCTATCAGGTCCAACTCACACCCACCCACATCCACTCATGTATTTATCCGACCTATTTTTAAAGCTACACAACGTTCTGGCCTCTATAACTGTACTCGGGAGTTTGTTCCACTCATCCACAACTCTATTACCAAACCAGTACTTTCCTATATCCTTCCTGAATCTGAATTTTTCCAACTTAAAACCATTGCTGCGAGTCCTGTCTAGGCTAGATATTTTCAGCACACTATTTACATCCCCTTTATTTATTCCTGTCTTCCATTTATACACCTCAATCATATCCCCCCTAATTCTACGTCTTTCTAGAGAGTGCAGATTCAGGGCCCTTAGTCTATCCTCATAGGGAAGGTTTCTGATACATGGGATCAACTTTGTCATCCTCCTTTGTACATTTTCCAGAGAATTTATATCCATTCTGTAATACGGTGACCAAAACTGTGCAGCATAATCTAAATGAGGCCTAACCAAGAATGTATAGAGTTGAAGAACAACCTGAGGACTCCTATTATTTATGCTTCTTGATATGAAGCCAAGGATTCTATTAGCTTTATTGCGAACACTTATGCACTGTTGTCTTGGTTTCAGATTACTGCTAACCAGAACTCCTAAATCTTTTTCGCAATCCGTAATATTAAGATCTACATTATTTAGTTTATATGTGGCATGGTTATTGTCCTGTCCAACATTTAGAACTTTGCATTTGTCTATATTAAACTGCATCTGCCACTTCTCCGACCACTGCATCAGTCTATTCAAATCTTCCTGGAGTGCTCCAATGTCCTCGTCAGCAACCAGGGGGTTTATAGTAGCTATACAAGCTTTAACGATTTCGTTCTAGCAGATCTGCAGTAATTATTGTGTGGGGAATTTCTTTCTTTCAGAATATCTTGTCTTCCTCTCAAGGAAATAGAAAATAAAAAGATTATTATAGAAAATGTGAGGGTAGGATGGTAGAAAGGAAGCTAGGCTTGTCATCTCACCCACCGTTCTATTTGCCACACTCGGTATTATGGCTGAACATTAAACTCGCAAGTTCACTCTGAAAGAAGACAAATGGACTCCGTAATGATAACTTAGGCAGAAACTTCCTCATTAGTTTTGAGACTTAAGTACGACAAGTTCACTCTAGTGGCATAATGCAACTCTGTCAAGTTTGACCAACTTCATAATTTGTCCGATATCAAGTCTTGGTTTTACCGTCTGGAACATTGTTATTATCTTTTGCCTCAGGGAAGTCAAACATAAGGTTAGCTAGTTCTTCCGGCCCCACAATATCTTGTTTGTTGACTTACGTTACACAACTTCTCTATTGTTTTTGTTAAAGTTCGTAGTGGTCTGATTAATGTAACAAGTAAAAATATACTTCAAGGATGATTCACCTTTTTTTGTGTATTCTTCACACAGAGAACATGACAACCATCGTAGTAGAGTAAGATAATTGTTGCTGAGTTGAATGATTGTGTGTGCTTAGTAAAGAATATAATACAACATTATCCTTGCAGTGGCTCCTGAGAAGCTCAGTTTGATCAGCCCAGGAAGCCTTCTTCGTATCTTAAATTAAACGAATAATAATGTGTAGTAATGAAGTGTGTTGGTTGTAGTCTTGTATTAGTGGGTAACGTATTTGGTATGTTGACGGTGATGTTGATGTGGTTGCTGTTTGTGGTGGTGGTTGGTGTTGTGTCATCAGCACACGGGCACTACGTCCATCTCTTGGCACATTTTCAACGGCACTGTTGTTCCCAACACTTATCTTCTCCTTCTCCCCACTCATCCTGCACCCCCTTCTCTTCACCAGCCATACTCGGGGGTGGAAATAAAGCAGAGGCGCCCCTCATGTCTCCGCAGGAGCACACGCCAAACAGCGGCTTGGAGGACAATAGCTGCACGGAGGAACACGAAAAACCTTTCCTCCGCCCACCCAGCCTTCACTGTCAAGCTGACCAGCTGCTGGGGAAGTTCTTGTGTTGAGAGATGTGCAGGGCGTGTAGGGAGGAAGACAGTTGCCAGGGAGATGTAGTGAGTGAAGACAGTGCCAGGGAGATGTAGTGATGGAGGAAAACCATGCCAGGGAATGTAGTAATGGAGGAAGACCATGCCAGGGAGATGCAGTGATGGAGGAAAACTATGCTAGGGAATGTAGTGAGGGATAGAAGTTCCATGGAATGGAGAGAAAGATCGTGATAGTGCCAGGGAGATGGGATGAAGGAGTACAATACTATAGAGATGTAGTGAGGAATGAAGTCAATGCCAGAGAGGTGTGACGGAGGAAGATAGTTTAAGGGGATCTAGTGCAGAAAAATAGTGCCAAGGAGATGTGAGGAAGACATTGACATAGTGACTGTGAGGAAGACAGCCTTCTTAGGGTGTAATGAAGGAGGAAGACAGTATTAGTCTGGTGTTGAGGGAAAGAGACGGTGCTGCTGGAATGTAGAGACAGCGTCAGTGTAGATAGGGAGGAAGACAGCGTCAGTGTAGATAGGAAGACAGCGTCAGTGTAGTGAGGGAGGAAGACGTCAGTGTAGCGAGGGAGGGAGACAGCGTCAGTGTAGTGAGGGAGGAAGACGTCAGTGTAGTGAGGGAGGGAGACAGTATTATTGGTATATAGTAAAAGCAATGATTGGCGAGGAACATCGTTAACATAAAGTTATTAAAGAAGAGAAAGGCTGTATAAACAGGCAGTAATTAAGAGAATCCAGTAAAACATAGACCTAGTTTATTCAAGATATGATAAAGGGGAGACGTTATTACTACTAACCTGACAAACTCTGTTCCTCCTTCCCTTACTCAAATTATCATCTCTGCGGTTTCTTTGAAAAGGTCAAGCAGCGGACTGACTCCTTGTATGGGTATCACTCGCCAAAGTGACTTTTGACAGAAATTTGTCGTAACCTGACAGCTAAACTATGTTCAGAATTGTTCGGTAATTAGAAATCTGTTTCGGAGAGAGAGAGAGAGAGAGAGAGAGAGAGAGAGAGAGAGAGAGGGAGAGAGAGAGCGAGAGAGAGAGAGAGACGCGGGAGTGAGTGAGGAGTGAGAGATAGGAGGGTGATAATGAAGTAGAAATTGGAGGGAGAGGGGGAGCTGAATAAATGAGAAAATATACGTTGAGTGAGGTAAAGTGAGACCAGCAGCGCAGAAAGAAGTAGCTGCGAGAGGGCGGAAGCTGTGAGGGGAGACAGCGAAGTGAAGGAGGGGAGAGAACGAGGGCTCTGAGAGCACCAATTATACAAGTTCGAGAGAGACAGAGTGTTGGAACATCTGGCTTGTACTCAAAGGGTGTTTCCCTCCCCTCCCCTCCTCTCCCTCTCTTTCTCCCTCTCTTTCTCCCTCTCTTTCTCCCTCTCTTTCTCCCCCTCTCTTTCTCCCTCTCTCTTTCTCCCTCTCTCTTTCTCCCTCTCTCTTTCTCCCTCTCTCTTTCTCCCTCTCTCTTTCTCCCTCTCTCTTTCTCTTTCTTTCTCTTTCTCTCTCTCTCTCTCTCTCTCTCTCTCTCTCTCTCTCTCTCTCTCTCAGAAAAGGCATACATTCATGATAATTTGTATCACGACTAAATATGCTACCGATATTCTCTTCAGTTGAACGTGTGTATTACCAGAGAAGCCTTCAGTATCTAAAGAACAATATTCCAGCCTTTTTCAGTAAGATGATTATTATTATAATCAAAAAGAAGCGCTAAGCCACAAGGACTATACAGCTTCAGTAAGATGAGTTTAACGCGGAGCGTCAGTTAAACAGCAGGATCAACTTTCATAGAAATCATCAGAATTAAAGAAATGCAGAGACTTACATTTGATATTCATACAATAAATGAATGACCTATATTAAATATTAATGTTTGTTCAGGTTAAGGGTCATTATTCTAGCATCCTCATATATAATGTTGGATCAGTGTTCTACCTACTATATCGTTGATGGATCCAGGGATCGTCGCTCCTGAGCCCGGTTTCAGATTATGCTACCTTATTGAAGGCCTAGCCACTGAACACACGGTCACTGGTTGGCATTGTAGTTTTGTTGATCAGGAATGGCTTGAAATTTGTCACGTTGACGACAAAAAGTCTCTCGTTAATTTCTCTTAAATTTGTGGGAAGGGACCTGAAAAATATTGAATTCTTAATGTTTATTGAGTTATCTAGTGTACTGTACTTATTGCAACCCTATTTTTTCAATTGGAGTATTGTCCAACATCTTCCATGCCTCTCGTTCTTTTAACTTTGATGTGTATATTTGGCATTAGTGGCTTTGGGGTGCCTTTGTAAATGGTCCAAATCTGACCGAAACGTCATCGTAATATTCTCTTTCCTGTGCGAGTTATGTATTCTTCATGATGGATTGTTCTCTCCGTGCTCGAGGGAGTACAGTTTGAGGAATGTTAGGCATGTCGAGCAATTAGGTAACATTAAATTGCAGTGGACAGGTTTTTAGTATACAGCCTGTTAATTTCCTTGTTAAAAAAAACCATACCCCCAGCCGGGATTGAACCCGCGGTCATAGAGTCTCAAAACTCCAGCCCGTCGCGTTAGCCACTAGACCAGCTAGCCACAATAAGATTCATCCAACTAGGTATATTTCTACACCATAGGAAGGTTAGCACAGGCACCACTGTGACCACAAATACGATTTCTTGAGTCATGTTGACGGCAGTGAAGGGACTTGAGCTAGAGTTCGTCACGGCCACGCTAGCTGGAGATTCGTCTGTAAAAACTTGCATTTGTGGTCACAGTGGTGCCTGTGCTAACCTTCCTATGGTGTAGAAATATACCTAGTTGGATGAATCTTACTGTGGCTAGCTGGTCTAGTGGCTAACGCGACGGGCTGGAGTTTTGAGACTCCGTGACCGCGGGTTCAATCTCGGCCGGGGGTATGGTTTGTTTGCAATCGTGTCATTACGATTTCTTGAGTCAATTTCCTTGTTAGTTATTCACGTAACACTAGTGTGGTTCGTGCACATTTTATCGCGTACCAAAACTGCTCCCACATCGCTACATGACTTAGGCTCTATCGAATGTATGATTGTGTTTGTAACTCGTGTCCAGTCATTAATAAAAAATATTCCATATTGAGTAGCTGAGAATTATCCTTGTTTAACGTTATTTTTTGGCCCACTATGAGACTTTGTCATCAGCTTGGTGGTGCTCTTTAGGTTCTCTGGTAGGAAGTGGAAGAACCATCTTATCAATTTTGTCGTTATTCCTTTTTGCATACCGTTTTGTGCATTATCACACCATAATCACACTTGTCAAAGACATAGTCAAAATCTGTGTAGTATATAACACGTCGGCATTTTGCTGGTCGTAGTGGTGTAGGATCTGCGTATTGCGGGAACCTAGTGCTTCAAGCACATGTTGACCTGGCTTGTATTATTGGTTGTTTAAACTTTAATTGATAATAGTGCCGCAGTCACTCTGACCTGATTGGATTTACACTATAGGAAAAAACTAACACCAGAGGCGCTCAAACAATTCATAGCTGGACTCTACCGAGGAGACGCGTTTGAAACTTGAGGAAGAGGAAGCGTGTGTATAGCGTGCTTCTGCTTCACAAGATGTATACTAACTTTTTATATATATAAATTTTGAAGTTTTTAGGTTTTATTTTTTACATATATTTCCACCATATATATTTTATTTAAATGTTCATACCTTGATTGTTAAAGCATCTACTATAAACTTTTATTAATATACACAACCACTGTGAAAAAATAGTGAATTTGCAAGCACTGTCGTGATTTCTCACGAAAGCGCTTGGAACTTCATTATTTTTTCACAGTGGTTGTTTTGCATATTATGATATCACATGTTTACCTGTTTACTGTGATCTTATTGCCGAATATGTAAAACTGGTCAATTAGCAAGAACTCATTTAAAATTAAGTTCTTTCTAAAAATTTCTCTTATACGTTTAAAGATATATTTTTTCATTAAAGTTAATGTAAAAAATTTTAATTTTGCACCAAAAGTATCTTAGAAAACTTTCCTAACCTTATTATAACAAGAACAATTTATTTTAGCCTAACCCAACTATATATATTTTAGATTTGTTTACAATAATTTAATATTAAACACAGTGAAATATATTTTTTTCGTTAGGTTCAAAATGCTTTTGGCGAAATTATTGCATAAACAAATTTTCGCTTGTCCTATATGGCAAGATGAGCGTTGCTATTTAAGCCAAGATCGCAAGTTCTGCCTATTCGGCACGACACACACACACTATATATTATATATATATATATATATATATATATATATATATATATATATATATATATATATATATATATATATTAGTGTGAGAGTAATGGTGGTTGGGGATTTCAATGCTAAAGTGGGTAAAAATGTTATGGAGGGAGTAGTAGGTAAATTTGGGGTGCCAGGGGTTAATGTAAATGGGGAACCTTTAATTGAGCTATGTGTAGAGAGAGATTTGGTAATATGTAATACAGTGGATCCTCGAATTTAGTCCTGCCTTTTCTGTATGCAAAACTATTTTTATTATCTATAAAATGTATTTTTTGTTAAAATTTCCCATAGGAAATGATGTAAATCCAATTAAACCATTCCAGACACCCAAAAATATTAACAAAAAATACATTTTATAGGTAAAAATAGTTTTGCATACAGAAAAGGCAGGACTAAATTCGAGGGTCCACTGTACATATTTTATGAAAAAGAGGATAAATAAATATACAAGGTATGATGTAGCACGTAATGAAAGTAGTTTATTAGATTATGTATTGATGGATAAAAGGTTGATGGGTAGGCTCCAGGATGTACATGTTTATAGAGGGGCAACTGATATATCGGATCATTATTTAGTTGTAGCTACAGTTAGAGTAAGAGGTAGATGGGAAAAGAGGAAGGTGGCAACAACAAGTAAGAGGGAGGTGAAAGTGTATAAACTAAGGGAGGAGGAAGTTGGGTGAGATATAAGCGACTATTGGCAGAAAGGTGGGCTAGTGCAAAGATGAGTAGTGGGGGGTTGAAAAGGGTTGGAATAGTTTTAAAAATGCAGTATTAGAATGTGGGGCAGAAGTTTGTGGTTATAGGAGGGTGGGGGCAGGAGGAAAGAGGAGTGATTGGTGGAATGATGAAGTAAAGGGTGTGATAAAAGAGAAAAAGGTAGCTTATGAGAGGTTTTTACAAAGCAGAAGTGTTATAAGAAGAGCAGAGTATATGGAGAATAAAAGAAAGGTGAAGAGAGTGGTGAGAGAGTGCAAAAGGAGAGCAGATGATAGAGTGGGAGAGGCACTGTCAAGAAATTTTAATGAAAATAAGAAAAAAAATTGGAGTGAGTTTAACAAGTTAAGAAAGCCTAGGGAAAGAATGGATTTGTCAGTTAAAAACCGAGTAGGGGAGTTAGTAGATGGGGAGATGGAGGTATTAGGTAGATGGCGAGAATATTTTGAGGAACTTTTAAATGTTAAGGAAGAAAGAGAGGCAGTAATTTCATGCACTGGTCAGGGAGGTATACCATCTTTTAGGAGTGAAGAAGAGCAGAATGTAAGTGTGGGGGAGGTACGTGAGGCATTACGTAGAATGAAAGGGGGTAAAGCAGCTGGAACTGATGGGATCATGACAGAAATGTTAAAAGCAGGGGGGGGGGATATAGTGTTGGAGTGGTTGGTACTTTTGTTTAATAAATGTATGAAAGAGGGGAAGGTACCTAGGGATTGGCGGAGAGCATGTATAGTCCCTTTATATAAAGGGAAAGGGGACAAAAGAGACTGTAAAAATTATAGAGGAATAAGTTTACTGAGTATACCAGGAAAAGTGTACGGTAGGGTTATAATTGAAAGAATTAGAGGTAAGACAGAATGTAGGATTGCGGATGAGCAAGGTTTCAGAGTGGGTAGGGGATGTGTAGATCAAGTGTTTACATTGAAGCATATATGTGAACAGTATTTAGATAAAGGTAGGGAAGTTTTTATTGCATTTATGGATTTAGAAAAGGCATATGATAGTGGATAGAGGGGCAATGTGGCAGATGTTGCAAGTATATGGAATAGGTGGTAAGTTATTAAATGCTGTAAAGAGTTTTTATGAAGATAGTGAGGCTCAGGTTAGGGTGTGTAGAAGAGAGGGAGACTACTTTCCGGTAAAAGTAGGTCTTAGACAGGGATGTGTAATGTCACCATGGTTGTTTAATATATTTATAGATGGGGTTGTGAAGGAAGTAAATGCTAGGGTGTTCGGGAGAGGGGTGGGATTAAATTTTGGGGAATCAAATTCAAAATGGGAATTGACACAGTTACTTTTTGCTGATGATACTGTGCTTATGGGAGATTCTAAAGAAAAATTGCAAAGGTTAGTGGATGAGTTTGGGAATGTGTGTAAAGGTAGAAAGTTGAAAGTGAACATAGAAAAGAGTAAGGTGATGAGGGTATCAAATGATTTAGATAAAGAAAAATTGGATATCAAATTGGGGAGGAGTATGGAAGAAGTGAATGTTTTCAGATACTTGGGAGTTGACGTGTCGGCGGATGGATTTATGAAGGATGAGGTTAATCATAGAATTGAGGGAAAAAAGGTGAGTGGTGCGTTGAGGTATATGTGGAGTCAAAAAACGTTATCTATGGAGGCAAAGAAGGGAATGTATGAAAGTATAATAGTACCAACACTCTTATATGGATGTGAAGCTTGGGTGGTAAATGCAGCAGCGAGGAGACGGTTGGAGGCAGTGGAGATGTCCTGTCTAAGGGCAATGTGTGGTGTAAATATTATGCAGAAAATTCGGAGTGTGGAAATTAGGAAAAGGTGTGGAGTTAATAAAAGTATTAGTCAGAGAGCAGAAGAGGGGTTGTTGAGGTGGTTTGGTCATTTAGAATGGATCAAAATAGAATGACATGGAAAGCATATAAATCTATAGGGGAAGGAAGGCGGGGTAGGGGTCGTCCTCGAAAGGGTTGGAGAGAGGGGGTAAAGGAGGTTTTGTGGGCAAGGGGCTTGGACTTCCAGCAAGCGTGCATGAGCGTGTTAGATAGGAGTGAATGGAGACGAATGGTACTTGGGACCTGACGATCTGTTGGAGTGTGAGCAGGGTAATATTTAGTGAAGGGATTCAGGGAAACCGGTTATTTTCATATAGTCGGACTTGAGTCCTGGAAATGGGAAGTACAATGCCTGCACTTTAAAGGAGGGGTTTGGGATATTGTAAGTTTGGAGGGATATGTTGTGTATCTTTATATGTGTATGCTTCTAGACTGTTGTATTCTGAGCACCTCTGCAAAAACAGTGATAATGTGTGAGTGTGGTGAAAGTGTTGAATGATGAAAGTATTTCCTTTTTGGGGATTTTCTTTCTTTTTTTGGGTCACCCTGCCTCGGTGGGAGACGGCCGACTTGTTGAATATATATATATATATATATATATATATATATATATAATTATATTTGTGAGATTTTAAGAGATTATCAAAAATGCTTATCAGTGTGGGCCCTGGGCATGGGCATGGGCATTACGGGGAAGGTAGGCAGATGGGTTTTCGGGTTCCTAACACACACAACACAAAAAATAGTTCTAAACAGAGCAAGATCCAACATCAGCGAGGTCAAAAGCTCAGTGCCCCAAGGCACTGTCCTGGCACCTCTGCTGCTTTTTATTATCATAGCAGAAGTAGATAAAAACACCCGTCACACTTTTGTATCATCATTTGCAGATGACACTAAAATAAGCATGAAAGTCAGTACGGTGGAGGACGCTGAAAAATTACAGGGAGACATAAGTAGGGTTTTCCAGTGGGCAGTGGAAAACAACATGATGTTCACTGGTGATAAGTTCCAGCTGCTTAGGTATGGAAAGAATGAAGAACTCAAAAGGAACACTATTTACAAAACTCAAGAGGGTCACCAAATAGAACGAAAGGAACACGTAAAAGACTTGGGAATCATTATGTCAGCTGACCTTTCTTTTAAAGACCATAACAAGACAAAGATCGCGACAGCCAGGTAATGACTGGGTGGGTATTGAGAACTTTCAAAACAAAGGAAATAATGCCGATGGTGACACTCTTCAAATCGCTAGTGCTCCGTCATTTAGAATATTGCTCAGTGCTGACGGCCCCGTTCAAAGCAGGTGAAATATCAGAACTGGAACAAATACAGAGATCATTTACGGCTTAAAATGAGCCAGTAAAGCACCTAAATTACTAGGAACGGCTGCAAGTCTTGAACTTGTACTCATTGGAGCGGAGGAAAGATAGATGTACATGATAATATATACCTGAAAAGCACTCGAGTGTCTGGTCCCCAATCTGCACACTGCCATAACAACATGCTGGAGTGAGAGATATGGGAGGAACTGCAAAATAAACCCAGTGAGGAGCAGGGGTGCGTTGGGGACAATAAGGGAACACTGCATCAACATCCGGGGTCCCAGACTTTTCCACATCTTACCAGAAAATGTCAGAAACACGGCTGGAACAAGTATAGAAACCTTCAAGAGGAAACTGGACAAGGATCTTCCCACGTGCCAGATCAACCAGGCTGTGATGGATACGTGGGGTAGCAGGCCTCCAGCAGCAACAGCATGGTTGACCAGGCAAGCACCAGAAGAGCCTGGCCCATGGCCGGGCTCAGACAGTAGATAAACTCTCGAAACTCTTCAAAGGTATATTAAAGGTATAAGGTGCGATATATTTTTTTTTTTATATCAGCGAGCAAGGGGCGCCAGGTTGGGGAGTTTGACCTACGCTGACAATCAATATTTTTGTCCCCTCTGATCTAGATACACGACATATTGAAAATGGAAAGTTGAGAGTGGACCACCAAACAGGTGTTGTGTTTTGGGGTTCGGAGTCTGCCACAGCCTTGCCGGTGCTCTCGGCTTTGCACTGGCGAATTTTTAAATAAGCTTTAAGATAAATTGAAATTTTTGCAAGGCTGGTAAGAATGCAGATTGAAATTTCACAAAAACCGTAGATTAAAAGAGCCAAGATGATGAAAATGAAGCTGAACTCTTTTGGAGATGCATGTTCTGACTACGGGCGTGGATGTGCTGCGGGCGTGGTTGTGCTGACTGCAGACGTGGGTGTGTTGAGTGCGGACGTGGATGTGCTAACTGCAGACATAGGTGTGTTGACTGCGGGCGTGGGTGTGTAGCCTGAGGGGGTGGGCCTACATACCGTGGGTATTTAGACTGCCGACGTGGGCGTGCAGACGATGGGTTCACAGAACCAAGCGCTGGAAAACTGTGGTTTGATATTTTGTCAATGAAGAAGTTCCCGATGGAGACGCTGGAGGAGGAGGAGGTCAGTGGCGCAGTAATTTCCTCGAGCAGGACCAAAGTGTAGAGGATGGTGAGCCACTGTAGATAGCACCCCAGGTCAATACTGTCAAGTGTGTGTGTGTGTGTACTCACTTACTCACCACTATGTTTTTGCAGGAATCCCGCGTGCATGTGTACTCACCTACATAATTGCACTCACATAATTGTGGTTGCAGGGATCGAGTCGTAACTCCTGGCCCTGCCTCTTGACTGGTATACTCACCTAGTTGTACTCATCTAGTTGTGGTTGCAGGTGTGTGTGTGTGTGCGCATTCGTGTGCATTCGTGTGCATGCGTGTGTGCGTGCGTGCGTACCCGAGCATGCTAGTTTGTGAATCGTCATTAGCAGTCTAATCCAACTTTGTTAAAAAATACTTAATACATTTTGGCTTAATTCTCTCCTATCGTAGGTCATCCTAAATATAGTTAATATTATCTAGAAGTGAAATATATTAATTTCATAATCGGACTGATTTATGCATAGTTATTGTGACAAAGAATTGGCACTCGGCTTGATTGGCAAAAATATCGTTGTTTTATAAGCCAAGACGGCAAGCTATTCCTAAAAAGCACGACGTGTACACTGTTAGTTTAATGTTTTCCCTATTTTAGGGATGAGAGTATTCTTATTGTTATTGCTTAAGTGAAATGTATTCTTAATGACCTTCCAGTCGATGTGCTTTAAACCCGACTGACTCTCCAAGTTTTCCAGGTCGCCAGGGCATCACAGGTACACTGCTCTAGTACCTAGCTGTGCCACAGATGCACTACATTAGTATTAAGCTGTGCCACAGGTGAACTACATTAGTGTTAGGCTGTGCTACACATGCAGCTGTTCTCTTCATTGTTTAATGAAGAAATTCGTAGCACATCTTTATATATTCCCTTACTGACACTAAATGTATGTATGTAGTCTTACTGACACTAAATGTATGTATGTAGTCTTACTGACACTAAATGTATGTATGTAGTCTTACTGACACTAAATATATGTATGTAGTCTTACTGACACTAAATGTATGTATGTATGTGTAGTCTTACTGACACTAAATGTATGTATGTAGTCTTACTGACACTAAATATATGTATGTAGTCTTACTGACACTAAATATATGTATGTAGTCTTACTGACACTAAATGTATGTATGTAGTCTTACTGACACTAAATGTATGTATGTATGTGTAGTCTTACTGACACTAAATGTATGTATGTAGTCTTACTGACACTAAATGTATGTATGTAGTCTTACTGACACTAAATGTATGTATGTATGTATGTGTAGTCTTACTGACACTAAATGTATGTATGTAGTCTTACTGACACTAAATGTATGTATGTAGTCTTACTGACACTAAATATATGTATGTAGTCTTACTGACACTAAATATATGTATGTAGTCTTACTGACACTAAATGTATGTATGTAGTCTTACTGACACTAAATGTATGTATGTATGTGTAGTCTTACTGACACTAAATGTATGTATGTGTAGTCTTACTGACAATAAATGTATGTATGTGTAGTCTTACTGACACTTAAATGAATGTATTTATGAGTAGCCTTATTGACACTGTCTTCCAAAATTTTTATCATAAAAATTGCGACAGAGCTTAGTAAAAGGTAAGGTTACCCCTGTGCGTGGTTCATTCTGCCAACCATTACCAAGGCTGCCGTATGTGGGATCCTTTGATATTGAAGATTATATTCTCTTCTTCAAGATTGCCTTGAGAAGTAATTGTGTACGTATTGTGTTGACTTTCTTATTGTGGAGGCGAGTGTGTGTGGATTTTTTAATCCGTGTAATTATACGCTGAATTAAGAGTACTGAAAAAGTTGTGGAGGGTCCGGGAAACCGAGGATGCCGCCTGAGGAGGAAAATGAGATAATTATCAACCACAAAAGTTGGTGCGAACTTTTTTGTGTGGAAGAATTTGTCGCCAACGTCCTGTGCAAGATTGCTAGTGCACGACCAGAACTGTGTGTACGGTAAAAGGGGTACACCGAAAACGGGTGTGTATTTCAAGAGTTGCATTTGCAGCTAAAGAGTCACAGTTCTTGACTCCAACCTTAACCTTGTTTGTTCCAAGCCTCGCGTACCATGTCGTATCTATTATTGAAGCTGTGAACAAAGCTTTCTTCCACTTCCCCGTCTAGCTCATTGCATTTCTCTTATACCCAGAGACTAAAGAACGACTTCCGTATCTGTGTCTTTAAACTGACCTCCTGCTTATCTCTATCTTTAGCTTCAGTCTGTTCCCTCTTATCCCGGTTTATCGCATTTTGAACAGTCAATGTCCTGTCATTGCATCTTAGTGACATAGTATGCCTTCCCCAGTTCTCCTTAAGTTATCAGGTTCATTTCCTTGAAAGTTTTCTTAAAGTGCCTGCGTCTGAGCACTGGGTCTAGTCATGTTCCAAAGTAGGTGTTTGTTCACTTGAGGACTTCACATGGAGCCACATACTGGCATATGAGATATTTACATTCGCAGGCTCGGCAAGAGTTATACGCGCACGTTTGTGTGTGTTTACATGATCACGATAATACATAATATATCTACGTTCATATCGATGTTTGTATGGTTCATCCATGTGAAATCGACATCACAGTTTGGCCGCCACAACTTGGCCAGCACACTACCAGTTCAACAACTCTCTCATGCATCACTTTCCCTTCAGTGTTTGTGTTGGTTCTGTTAAGGAAGCTGCTAACAAGTCCCGCCTCGTAGTCCATCATGTTATCACACAAACATGCAAATACAGACGCTCAACATTTATTATTATTATGGCGTACGTTTTCGATTTTGCTCTCCGACGGAACAGTTTTTCGTAAATGTTAAATTCTGGCATCTGAAGCAGATTTGCATAACGCATCTGTGTGTTTACTGCATATTGTCTGAGTCGCGTCCGTCAAAATATTTGGTGTAATGTTATGATTCATGTTTATTCAGTTGAATTTTGTAGGTGGTGTGTGTCAAGTGAACGCGATGACTTTGTCTAACGGCAGCATTATGAACATGATAAAGTTCACACCGAGTGAAACGTGATATTAATAAAGGTTTTCTGTGTATGTTTGATTTACAGTTCTGATTCTGAACAGTACCTGTCTGATTAGACGATAGCATGATTAGTAAGGTTGTTTACGTTTAACAACGTTAAATAGACAGAACTTTCAATAGGAAAGGTTTCAAGAGGTAGCTGGTGGTCAGCATACTATCAAGGCATACTGTGAAGCTGCTTAGTAAATAATATACATATTTATTATATATGCTACATTTCTGGCGAGGGTGATCCTCACACTAGGTGCTGATTTGTAAATAATTGGTAAGAGATACGAGACATAGAACTATTTATATCGTCATTTGTGTGTACTAAAAAACTATGAAATTTGAAGTAATAATCTTTGCCGGGGTTAGTGTATAGTTATTAGATACACATCCATATTCTCTCTCTCTCTTTTTCTCTCTCTCTCTCTCTCTCTCTCTCTCTCTCTCTCTCTCTCTCTCTCTCTCTCTCTTTCTCTCTCTCCCTCTCTTTCTCTCTCTCACACACACACACACACACACACACACACACACATGGAGAAGATTATCAGGAGGAGAGTGGTCGAACACCTGGAACGGAACAAGATTATAAATGAAAACCAGCATGGGTTCATGGAAGGCAAATCTTGTATCACAAACCTCCTGGAGTTTTATGACAAGGTAACAGAAGTAAGAACGAGAGAGAGGGGTGGGTTGATTGCGTTTTCCTAGACTGCAGGAAGGCCTTTGACACAGTTCCCCACAAGAGATTAGTGCAAAAGCCGGAGGATGCGCATGTAACAGGGAGGGCACTGCAATGGATCAGGGAATACCTGACAGGGAGACAGCAACGAGTCATGGTACGTGAAGAGGTATCACAGTGGGCGCCTGTGACGAGCGGGGTCCCACAGGGGTCAGTTCTAGGACCAGTGCTATTTTTGATGTATGCGAACGACATGATGGAAGGAATAGACTCTGAAGTGTCCCTATTCGCAGATGATGTGAAGTTGATGAGGATGACGCAGGACTGCAAAGAGACCTGGACAAACTGGACATGTGGTCCAGAAACTGGCTTCTCGAATTCAGTCCTCCCAAATGCGAAGTCATGAAGATTGGGGAGGGGCAAAGAAGACCGCAGACAGAGTATAGGCTAGGTGGACAAAGAATACAGACCCCACTCAGGGAGAAAGACCTCGGGGTGACCATAACGCCGAGCACGTCACCGGAGGCACACATCAACCAAATAACTGCTGCAGCATACGGGCGCCTGGCAAACCTGAGAATAGCGTTCCGATACCTTAATAAGGAATCATTCAAGACACTGTACACTGTGTATGTTAGGCCCATACTGGAGTATGCAGCACGAGTCTTGAACCCACACCTGGTCAAGCACGTCAAGAAGTTAGAGAAAGTACAAAGGTTTGCAACAAGGCTAGTCCCAGAGCTCAAGGGAATGTCGTACGAGGAAAGGTTGAGGGAAATCGGACTGACGACACTGGAGGACAGAAGGGTCAGGGGAGACATGATAACGACATACAAGATGCTGCGGGGAATAGACAAGGTGGACAGAGATAGGATGTTCCAGAGAGGGGACACAGGAACAAGGGGTCACAACTGGAAGCTGAAGACTCAGACGAGTCACAGGGACGTTAGGAAGTATTTCTTCAGTCATAGAGTCGTCAGGAAGTGGAATAGCCTAGCAAGTGAAGTAGTGGAGGCAGGAACCACACACAGTTTTAAGAAGAGGTATGATAAAGCTCAGGAAGCAGAGAGAGAGAGGACCTAGTAGCAATCAGTGAAGAGGCAGGGCCAGGAGCTGAGTCTCGACCTCTGCAACCACAATTAGGTGAGTACAATTAGGTGAGTATACACACACACACACACACACACACACACACACACACACACACACACACACACACACACACAGTGACCCAGTATCGAGCAGTGAAGAGGCGGGGCCATGACTCTACCCCTGCAACCACAACTAGGTGAGTACACACACACGTGCACACCCATACACACATGCACACTCGCACATACACACACATACACACACACACACACACACACACACACACACACACACACACACACACACACACACACACACACACACACACACACACACACATTTTTACGATAAGCTGAAGCAGCTAGAACATCCCAACAGGATAAAAACAAAATGGGCTCTCAAAAGGGAGGACGTAAAGGCAAGGGAACCGATGATGGCTGGTCGTAAAAGGAAGAATGGGTAGAACGGCTCAAGAACAAAATGGAACAACAATGGAAGAAATGGTTAAATGAGCTTTGCTATAACATGTTAGAGCAAATATCTGCAGAGAGCAAGAAGTGGGAATCACGAGCTGTAGTAGCTGAGGCAAAGATACAGAGATTGGAGGAAGAAATGGATGTGTTGAAGAAGGATCTAAAGATGGGGTCCAAAAGGAGCAAGATGACTGAAATGGGAACATTAGCAGACAGTGAGGGGACTGAAGGAGGGGATGGATCTAAGCAGTCTTTTGCAGCAGTAATTTTAGGCCATCATGGTGTCTGGGAGATGATTAGGGAAACAGCAAAGGAGTTGCTTAAATCAGATACAGAGAGAAAAGAAATGGGAAGAGGAGAGGGAGAGGTCAATTATTCATGGGCTTCAGGAGGCTGAAGGGCAGACCTATGATGAAAGAAAGCATTGGGAGAAAACAGAGATTAAGAACATCATTGCAGTAACAGGAGAGAGGGACATGTCTCAGGTAGAAAATTTTCACAGACTTGGGGGGGGGGTATTCGAGGGAAAAAAATCGTCCAATCAGATTAACATTCAAGACAGATGTGGTAAGGAACAGGATACTACAACAGAAACCACTGTTAAAGGACTCTCCAGATTATCAAAAAGTGTTCCTCAATCGAGACAGAACACGAAAGGAAAGGGAACAACTGAAAGTGAGAGCAAGACAGAACCAGTGGAAGGAAAGAGAGATAGGACAGGAAATGACAGACAGGAAAACTCAGACTTTGGGGGAACATCAAACACAAATACAGAAACCTCTCAACCCCTGTCACCACATATCAGCCAAACACAGTAAACAGAAACAAACCTCACTCCATAGCCACCATACCCCTAAGCACTAATTCTACAATCACAGCAGCCTCCCATAATATTGTGCCTTGATTCCCACCCTCCCAGCCTGCACCTTCCTCTTCCATCTCCCAAAATACAGTAATGGAAAGGAAGCTAAAGGTATGGTACACCAATGCAGATGGAATAACAAATAAGAGTGAAGAGTGGCAAGAATGCATCATTGATGCATCACCTGATATCATAGCACTAACAGAGACAAAACTTACAGGGATGATAACAGATGCAATTTTTCCACCTGGATATCAGATTATGAGGAAAGACAGAGAACAGAGGAGGGGGAGGAGTAGCATTGCTCATAAAAAACCAGTGGAGTTTTGAGGAGATGGGAGGAATGGAAATAAGGGAAACAGACGACTTCATTGTAGGAACACTTCAGACTGGTGGTCCAAAGGTGATGATAGCAGTGATGTATAACCCACCACTTAACAGCAGGAGAACAAGAGAAGAGTATGATGTGCGCAATAGGGCAATGGTGGATACACTAGCTGAAGTGGCCAGGAGGGCTCATATGGGTAGGACAAAATTGCTTTTAATGGGGTATTTCAATCATAAAGAAATTGGGAAAACCTAGAGCCACGTGGGGGACCAGAAACATGGAGGGCTAAGATGTTGGAGACTGTATTGGAGAACTTCATGCATCAACATGTTAGGGATACAACCAGAGAGAGAGGAGAGGATGTTGCAGCAAGGCTGATATCACCCACGAAAGACCCCTTGGTGCTAGTGATCATGATGTCCTGAGTTTTGAATATCTTGTCGAGTTAACAGTGGAGAATGCAGCAGCACGAGAACAGAGAGAGAAACCAAACTTCAAAAAAGGGGACTACATAGGAATGAGAAGTTTCCTGCACGAAGTGCGATGGGAAAGAGAACTAGATGGAAAGACAGTAAATGAAATGATGGAAATAGTAACCACTAAGTGCAGGGAGGCAGAGTAAAGGTTCATACCAAAGGGCAACAGAAAAAATGGTAAGACCAGAGTGAGCCCATAGTTTAATTAGAGGTGTAAAGAGGCCAAAGCCAAGTGTGCTAGAGCATGGAAAAGGTATAGAAGGCAAAGGACTCAAGAAAACAAGGAGCTGAGCAGAAGAACCAGAAACGAATATGCAAGGATAGGGAGAGAGGCCCAGAGGCAATACGTGAACGACATAGCATCAAAAGCCAAATCTGAACCAAAGTTGTTATACAGTCACATTAGGAGAAAAACAACAGTCAAGGACCAGGTAATCAGGCTGAGGAAAGAAGGAGGGGAGCTGACGAAGAGTGACCAAAAAGTATGTGATGAACTAAACAAAAGATTTAGAGAAGTATTCACAATAGAGTCAGGAATGCTTCCAGCAAACTGTGGAGGTAGTGTGCACCAGCAGGTACTGGACACAGTACACATAACCAAGGTAGAGGTGAAGAAACTGCTAGACGAACTCGATACCTCAAAGGCGGTGGACCCAGATAACATATCCATGGATACTGAGAGAGGGAGCAGAGGAACTGTGTGTGCCACTAGCAGAAATCTTCAGTATATCTATCGAAACTTGGCAGTTGCCTGAGGCGTGGAAGACAGCACATGTAGTTCCAATTTTTAAGAAAGGCAACAGACAGGCAGCATTAAACTATAGACCAGTGTCACTGACTTGTATAGTATGTAAAGTTATGGAAAAGATTATCAGGAGAAGAGTGGTGGAACACATTGAAAAGATTGGGCTCGTACATGACAGTCAGCACGGCTTCAGAGATGGGAAATCCTGTGCCACAAATCTACTTGAATTCTACTATAAATAAACAGAAGTAAGACAGGAGAGAGAGGGATGGGTAGATTGCATCTTTTTAGATTGCAAGAAGGCTTTTGACACAGTACCACAAAGGAGACTGGTGCAAAAATTAGAGGAGCAGGCAGGAATAACGGGGAAAGTACTGCAATGGATCAGGGAATACCTGGCAGGAAGGAAACAACGAGTGTTGGTACGTGCTGAAGTGTCGGAGTGGGCGCATGTGTCGAGTGGGGTTCCACAAGGTTCAGTCCTAGGCCCGGTGCTGTTTCTTGTATATGCGAATGACATGGTAGAAGGAATAGATTCAGAAATGTCACTGTTCGCTGATGATGTGAAACTGATGAGGAGAATACAAGTGGGCGAGGATCAGTTAAGATTACAAGGGGATCTGGACAAACTACATGTATGGTCCGACAAATGGCTGCTGGAGTTTAACCCCAGTAAGTGTAAGGTCATGAAGATTGGGGAAGGACACACAAGACCGCAGACGGAGTACAGGTTAGGAAACCAACAGGTGCAAACGTCAATTAAAGAAAAGGAACTTGGGGTAAGCATTATAACGAACATGTCCCCTGAGGCACACATCAATCAAATAACTGCTGCAGCATATGGGAGATTGGCAAACCTGAGATTGGCGTTTAGACATCTGAGTAAGGAGTCATTCACGACATTGTACACCGTGTACGTAAGGCCTATACTGGAATATGTAGCGCCAGTATGGAACCCTCACTTAGTCAAACACGTCACGAAATTGGAGAAAGTGCAAAAATTTGCAACACGATTAGTCCCGGAACTGAGGGGTATGTCTTATGAGGAGAGGTTAAGGGAACTCAACCTGATGACACTAGAGGATAGGAGGGATAGAGGAGACATGATAACAACGTATAAAATACTGAGAGGCATTGACAAGGTGGACAAGGATCGAATGTTTCAGGGATAGATACAGAAACAAGGGGACACAATTGGAAGCTGAAAACCCAGATGAGTCATAGGGATGTTAAGAAGTATTACTTTAGTCTTAGAGTTGGAATAATCTGGAGAGTGAAGTAGTGGAAGCAAGTTCCACAAATAGCTTCAAGAAGAGGTATGACAAATATCATGGAGCAGGGAGAGAGTGAAGAGGCGGGGCCAGGAGCTATGACTCGACCCCTGCAACCACATATAGGTGAGTACATATAGGTGAGCTACACACACAACCCCACACAACCACATATAGGTGAGTACACACACACACACACACTGCAAGAAGGCGTTTGACACAGTTCCACACAAGAGATTGGTGCAAAAACTGGAGGACCAAGCACAGGGAAGGCACTGCAATGGATCAGGGAATACTTGTCAGGAAGACAGCAGCGAGTAATGGTACGTGGCGAGGTGTCAGAGTGGGCACCTGTGACCAGCGGGGTCCCACAGGGGTCAGTCCTAGGACCAGTGCTGTTTCTGGTATTTGTGAACGACATGACGGAAGGAATAAACTCCGAGGTGTCCCTGTTTGCAGATGACGTGAAGTTGATGAGAAGAGTTCATTCGATCGAAGACCAGGCAGAACTACAAAGGGATCTGGACAGGCTGCAGACCTGGTCCAGCAACTGGCTCCTGGAGTTCAATCCCACCAAGTGCAAAGTCATGAGGATTGGGGAAGGGTAAAGAAGACCGCAGACGGAGTACAGTCTAGGGGGCCAGAGACTACAAACATCACTCAAGGAAAAAGATCTTGGGGTGAGTATAACACCAGGCACATCTCCTGAAGCGCACATCAACCTAATAACTGCCGCAGCATATGGGCGCCTGGCAAACCTCAGAACAGCATTCCGACATCTTAATAAGGAATCATTCAGGACCCTGTACACCGTGTACGTTAGGCCCATATTGGAGTATGCGGCACCAGTTTGGAACCCACACCTAGCCAAGCACGTGAAGAAACTAGAGAAAGTGCAAAGGTTTGCAACAAGACTAGTCCCAGAGTTAAGAGGTATGTCCTACGAGGAGAGGTTAAGGGAAATCAACCTGACGACACTGGAGGACAGGAGAGATAGGGGGGACATGATAACGACTTACAAAATACTGAGAGGAATTGACAAGGTGGACAAAGACAGGATGTTCCAGAGACTGGACACAGTAACAAGGGGACACAGTTGGAAGCTGAAGACACAGATGAATCAAAGGGATGTTAGGAAGTATTTCTTCAGCCACAGAGTAGTCAGGAAGTGGAATAGTTTGGGAAGCGATGTAGTGGAGGCAGGATCCATACATAGCTTTAAGCAGAGGTACGATAAAGCTCATGGCTCAGGGAGAGTGACCTAGTAGCGACCAGTGAAGAGGCGGGGCCAGGAGCTTGGACTCGACCCCTGCAACCTCAACTAGGTGAGTACACACACACACACACACACACACACACACACACACACACACACACACATACACACGGTATAGGCCATCCTGAGAGATGGTAATTCCCTAGTAATAGAAACTCCTGCTCTGATGAAACGAAACCTTTGAAGCTCCGGAAGCTGCTGAACCTTTCATGGAATGCTTGACAACATCCTCATTGCCCTACTGAAGACTGACGGCTCAGGCTGACAAATTTCACCACTATGAAATCCAGCAGTGTGACGGACTATGACAGGGAAACATACTTAACTTTTGCTTGCACTATGTAACTCTCGTATACAATAGAATATAGTAGCTGCACACTGCTGATGTATGCTCTCTCACCCTCATGTTCGACCGAACCCTCCCACCCTTAACCCCGACACCCCTCACCATTTACCCCGACATCCCCACCGACCATGTTCACTTCTACACCCGGCAAATGTAGCAAGAGTGCTGCTTAGCTCACTGGTGAGAGTATTCGGTTCACAGTCTCAAGTTGGTGGACTGGATTCTCTGGCGCGGAGAAATATGTGGGCAGGTTTCCTTGCACCCCCTTCTGCTCCTGCCCGACTTACAGTAACAACTCATAACCTGTGTTAACAGATTATTATAGGTCACATCCATAAACGGTGGTAAGAAACTCTAGTCCTGCTGGAAAAATCATGTTCTGTGTAAGAAGACACTTTAGTAAGAAAGGGCAAATAATCCGTAATAGGAGGGAGGAGAAAGCTTATGACGACGTTTCGGTCCGACTTGGACCATTTACAAAATCACAGTGACTTTGTAAATGGTTCAAGTCGGACCAAAGCGTCGTCGTAAGCTTTTTTCTCTTTCCTATGTGCGGGTTATTTGTGTATTGTTCCAGCTGTGGTATTGTGTCTTTTTGTACTTTAGTAAGAAACTCCAGTACATGTTGGAAGTATTTAAGTGTTGAGTAGAAGGGATCTGTGTACGTAATGATATTAATAAAAATGATTTGTGCAGCCTGTTTACCACCACAAGCCCGGACCACCACAACCTTCACTTGAAGGAGACCATTCACTGTACAAACTAATCTCACCCGAGTCTGATTTTCGGTCCCAGACGCCTAAATTAAGTCATAGGCGCCGGCAATGGGAAAGGGAGACGTAAAAGGCTTTTAAAATGAATCTGAGAGGATGGAAGAAAATGATTTTCAAATCTCTCCTCTTTCTTCCCCTTCCACTTTCCCTGCCTCTCCCAACCTCCATTTTATGAGGATGGGATAGTTGTGTATGAGAGGGTGCAATGGGACGGAGAATTAGTATTAGTATTAATTAACTTTTGGGATGAGCCTCTCGGGATGGGCCTTTTTTCAAGTATTTATACGAGGGGACGGGGTGAGATGAACCCAGTAATATATGGAGATATCTTAAAGAAAAGGGAGTTGACTGTTTATATCGAGGCTCAAGTATCTTCAGTTGTTTTAATATAAACATTATTATTATTATTATTATTATTATACTTTGTAAACCCGAGCCTCCGTCCCTATGGCGCATTCGTCACATGGTAAAGTAGAGAGGCTCGATAATGTGGGCAAGAGTCATTAATCGCTAGGCTCTGTCATGTGTCCGTGTTGGTTATTCATCGCATGAGTCTTCGTCCGTTAAATATCTCCATTTCTTTTTTTCAGTCTCCTCTGTGCCCTTGTTTGAGAGCATGTGTATCTTCCTCTAATATTTTATGTTTCTAGTAATTAATACACACGGTTTCAAGTTTCACCAATCATTGGAATCTCTTGGAACAATGTATACAAAAAAAATCACGATTTAGCTAGAGTAATCCTAGATAACTTTGACAGATTTCTGGAAGCTGTTCTGGATCAAACTCTCGGAACTCATCAAAGGTATATCAAAGATATGCCTTTCATGAGTTATATCAAAGGTATATCAAAAATATGCCTTTGAGTTACGAGAGTTTTTATACTCCCCGGCCATGGGCCAGGCTCGTCTGGTGCTTGCCTAGTCAACCAGGTTGTTGCTGCTGGTGGCCCGCTGCTCCACATATCCATCACAGCCTGGTTGATCTGGCACCTGCGGAAGTTTGCTTAAATGGTTTAGAAAACCGACAAGTTGATAAATGAGACACCTGTGCAGCATTTGGGTGTCTTTATTCTGGAAACGTTTTTGTCAGCCAGTGACTTCTTAACCCAGTGCAGAGAACGATGGAAGAGGAAGAGGAGTATGAGGTAGGGAGGTTCAAAGTAATATTATTTCATACAGCTCCATGAGACTAGTGACATTTCTCATGACCATTAAGAGACGAACTGCCTGTGTTGTCATTCAGTTTAAATGATGGCATATTTTGAGGAAATACTTGCCAAGTTCCTGATCTGAATAAAAAAAATGTCGACCTGTATACAACAAGCACCAACAGCTTCACTGATCAGGCTGCAAACAGAGTGGCTTGGTCTGGGACGCTGAGACGATGATCCCAGGAACCATTTTAGGGCAACTATCTACAGTAAGGAAAGTACATCAACTTTGGGTTAGCCTTTGGCCTGTACAGGGCTTTTCATCTGCCCCAGCTTGTGCTGAGCCAACACATCATAGCTTGTTGTTAGGTAAGACACATATGCAACAGTTAGACAACTTTATTCCGAAACGTTTCGCCTACACAGTAGGCTTCTTCAGTCGAATACAGAAAGTAGGCAGGAACAGTAGAGATGTGAAGACGATGTAATCAGTCCATCACCCTTGTAGTCGTAGAATTTGAGGTTGTCAGTCCCTCGGCCTGGAGAAGTTCAGTTCCATAGTCAGGAACTATCATAGCTTGTTTGATCCAGAACAGCTTCCAGAAATCTGTCAAAGTTATCTAGCATTACTCTAGCTTAATCGTCATTTTTTTTGTATCTAAGGTATATCAAATATGAGTTCTCCTTTTCGTCCTCCTCCTGTCCTTCCTTTCTCCTCCCTTAATCCCTTTCTTCCTTTTCCCCTCTCAATTCCCCCCCCCCTACTTCCTTATCCATCTTCGCTCATCCTTCCACCCATTCATCCTCCCTCCCTCCTTCATCCTCCTTCCCTCCCTCCGCATCCTTCCTATTTTCCACCCTTCCTTCCTCCCTCCGTGGCCAGCAGCTTTAGTATAGATTTGCTCCTTACACTTCTTACTCTCATCTAGCTGGCTTAGTACTAGAGAAGGCAATTTTTCCCCCGTGTCCACTTGTTTTTTTCGCCGTTTCTAACAAATTTGAACTGTAGAGGAGAGGAAGCTGCCGACAAAGTCGTAAATAAAAAAAACTCTCACTCCGAGACGAGGCTTTATTTGCGGATAATGTTTATCCTGGAGTAGGAGCGAAGCCTCACCTGTAAATAAAGGCTGCTTCCTCATATTACTGTTTCTCTTTACAATTTGATCTGTGTTGAAATTGTTTGTATATAGGAAACTAGACATGGCGCGGGTTTTTTTTAAGTCTTGTGTTGTAATAATAAAAATAATAATTATAATGTCTAAATTAGAGAGAATGCAGACATTTTAATGATAAAACGCCACCATTTCTGCTGCTGCTGTTACTTCTCCTTCTGCTGAATGTACATAAAGTTTATTGACTACGTTTCGCCCATTGTATGGGCGAAACGTAGTCAATAAAGGATTGCATTGTACTGTATTTATGTCTATTTTTCCATCATGTCGGTATTTTATACCATTTATCATTATGATTATTACAGTTATCTTGTTACTGTGTTGTCACAGTGAGCAGCACCGTGCTCACGCAACTAACTGTTAGATGTCAGCTAAACCTCGAGTATAACCGAAACATTGAAATGGTTTAAATGTTAGTTTGATGAAAATGCTAATCTGGCTATATAGCTATATTGTGGCTACGCTTGAAATTGTCATAAAAGAGAACTCGTTTAACAGTTCCCGGAGCATGCGTTGTCGGTGTTGTCTAGAAATGTACATAAACAACATTTGGCGTGGACGTAGATAAAGTTGTAACAAACAACTGTCAATGACTAAATAGAAGGGTGGACGAGGGGCTCGAACTGCGGTCCATAAATTGACTGTTAATTTGCGGACCGCGGTTCGAGCCACTAGTCCACCCTTCTGTTTATTCAGTACTCAGTTTGATGAATAAGACACACGTGCAACACTTGGGCATCTTTATTGCTGAAATATTTGGCCTGCATAATAGGCTTCTGTTAACTGGACAACAGACAATGCAGATGTATTCACCCCATCCACACCATCTCTCACCATCACAGTAACCTGGTTCATATCAGGATTTCTGTAATTATGAAAAGATAATATGCATTCACAGGAAGGCACGACCGAAATGTCGAATAGAAACGATCGCGACACTGGAAACAGTGTTAGTAGTTTTGACGTGATCAGGCCGTCACGTTTCAGCAGTAAATAAACCGAGGTGTTGCACATGTGTCTTAATCGTCAACTTGTCGGTATTGTATATTATCAGTAATGATATAAGCAGTTAGTTGATGTGGAAGAGGCATTGACACAGCTGAATGACTCACGAAATCGTAATGACACGATTGCAATCAAATCATACCACGGGCGGGGTTTTAACCCGCGGGCCAGTGGCTAACGCGACGGTCTGGAGTTTTGAGACTCTCTGACCGCGGGTTCAAATCCCGCCCGTGGTATGGTTTTTTTTACACAGCTGAATGAAATGACTCGCAAAACATAAGAACATAAGAAAGAAGGAACACTGCAACAGGCCTACTGGCCTATGCGAAGTAGGTCCAATTCTCCCACCGGCTTAAGCCAATGCCTTGACCTAGTGAGGTCAGACACATCACTTAAGGGAGGAGCACTGCATCCGACCTAGTAGCACAAGGTAGTCAGGTCCAACTCACACCCAACCACACCCACTCCTGTATTTATCGAACCTATTTTTAAAGCTACACAACGTCTTTGCGTCTATGACGGTACTCGGGAGTTTGTTCCACTCATCCACAACTCTCTTACCAAACCAGTGCTTTCCTATATCCTTCCTGAATCTGATTTTTAACAATTTAAAGCCATTGCTGCGAGTCCTATCTATGTTAGATATTTTTAGCACTCTATTTACATCCCCTTTATTAATTGTTGTAACATCGTTTTTTGATCAGTTAATTTGATAAAGCTACGTTGAGCGAAAACTTGGTATAGTCAAAGACGTATGCTGTTTTACGCTTCTTTTAATTCAAAACTCAATTTGAAAAGAGTTGGTGTTGAAATGTATTGAGGATGATCAGTTTTAATGGCTTAGTCTGTAAATAGGAGCAGAACACTTACCCTTCCTATTAGAGTTAGTGACAACGTTAATTGAAAGGATTTGATCCTCATGCAAATAGTTTCTGTGCGATTTTGGACGAATAACATGTGATGATTGTAGTAACATGTGATAATTGTAATTTCATATGATTGTAATAACATGTGGTGATTGCAATTACATATGATGATTGTGAGCAAGTTTTTTATACCGCAAAATATGCATCAAATGTGACTCATTTTTTTAACAGTATGTTTATTCTATCAGCTGGTATCCCCCATGGTAGAAGGTTCAGCATGGTCGCTGCACCACCCGTTCTCGGACCATGCCCCTCTAGGTTAAAAAGGAATATTAAAAGAATATGAACTGTTAAAAAACAAAAGGTGAAGATCAGTGTACACTGAATGTACGTAATAAAAAGATTTACTTGTCATTTTTGCATGCTTATGAGACAGAAAAAAGGGGGAAAGAGAAGCAATTTTGCCAGCGCAAGACTTTTTTTTTTTTTAGGGATCTGCTTTACTCTCATTTACAGGACAGCGGAGGCTCCCTAGGTGATTGCTGTCTACCAACCTACTACCTTTGCGTGTTAAATCTAATTATGTTCTTCTTTATGTTGAAGGTGAGAGATGGGAGAGAAATGGTAGAGGATGTGCATAGATGAGTAAGATACACGTTTTGCCTGTTTTGAAGACTTCAGAGGTGACTAAATATTGAAGACATCAGGAGTGGAGAGATAAAGGTTAGGTGATCAGTTCCTCAGCCTTTAAGCAGTAGTTTTGAGGTAGTCAGTTCCTCAGCCTTGAAGTAGTAGTCGTGAGTCGTCATTTCCTCGGCTCTGAAGTAGTAGTTCTGAGGTGGTCGGTTCCTCAGCCTTAAGAAGTGTCCAGCTTTATAGCCTCGACTATTGTGAAGCTGTGGAGTGAAAGTGCAACCTTTTATTATGTGGGTATATGGAGGGCGAGGAGAGGAAGTGAGGGTAGTGTCCAGTATGTAGGTACAGTGGAGTGGGTTAAGGTAGTGGATGGCGGGCGGGAGTGGGTGGTGGTGGGCTGGTATGTGTGGTGGGCGGGGTGACATAGAGGACGCGGGACTACACTAGATGTAACGACGACCGCCTCTCATGTTCTCCTTGGGTTTATTGTCAGTATATTGCCAGAGAGGGACATGGTGTACGTGTGTGCAAATGTATTCACGTTCGTGTTGCGGGGATATAGACTTGGCTCTTGGCACCGCCTTAACCTAATCGATCGCGGTGGTAGTTCCTAGTGTCTTGACCTCACATCTACTCTTGAAACTGTGCATGTAGTTTGCATCATCCGCAAACACCGATATGTTGGATTTACTTTCACCCAGCAGATCCTTTATGTATATTAGGGACAGTAGGGGTCTAAGAGCCGAATCATGGCTCACTGAATCATGTGCTTACTCTGGTGTCTCCCTTTCATACCACACTGAATTCTGTTCTCCAGGTATTTCTGTATCCACTTAAGCAACTTCCAAGTTTCTCCTGTTTGTTCTTTTAATTTTTATACCACCCTGTTGAGTGGTACTGCTTTCAGACTGACCAAGAAGCTGCAGTCAACCAATTTCTCGTTCCTTACATGTTGTGTGACCTGGCTCGCTGCCAAACAACTGCAGACATCCTCGTCTAACCCAACAGTACCTGTGGCACTATTGCATATAAAGCCTGTCATAAAAGCGCCACTGGATGGCATTGAAGCCTAACAGCCCTTTTTTTATGGACTAATCTGCCAACGTAGGTAAGTTATCTAACACAGCTGGACCGCAGCAGTATTCACAACTGTCGCTGGAGCCAGTACCACAGAGCATGGTAGTAAGGTGCATCTTCATTTGTCTGTATATGTGTGAACCAGGTGAGGATTTACTGCAAGACGCTGGGATATGGTTATATATATATATATATATATATATATATATATATATATATATATATATATATATATATATATATATATATATATATATATATATATAAAGCTGAAGGGGGTAGGGGAGTTTCAGTGGGGGGAAATAAATGGGATTAAATCTGGAGTATCTGAGAGAGTTAGAGCAAAGGAAGGGGTAGCAGTAATGTTGAATGATCAGTTATGGAAGGAGAAAAGAGAATATGAATGTGTAAATTCAAGAATTATGTGGATTAAAGTAAAGGTTGGATGCGAGAAGTGGGTCATAATAAGCGTGTATGCACCTGGAGAAGAGAGGAATGCAGAGGAGAGAGAGAGATTTTGGGAGATGTTAAGTGTATAGGAGCCTTTGAACCAAGTGAGAGAGTAATTGTGGTAGGGGACCTGAATGCTAAAGTAGGAGAAACTTTTAGAGAGGGTGTGGTAGGTAAGTTTGGGGTGCCAGGTGTAAATGATAATGGGAGCCCTTTGATTGAAATTTGTATAGAAAGGGGTTTAGTTATAGGTAATACATATTTTAAGAAAAAGAGGATAAATAAGTATACAAGATGTGATGTAGGGCGAAATGACAGTAGTTTGTTGGATTATGTATTGGTAGATAAAAGACTGTTGAGTAGACTTCAGGATGTACATGTTTATAGAGGGGCCACAGATATATCAGATCACTTTCTAGTTGTAGCTACACTGAGAGTAAAAGGTAGATGGGATACAAGGAGAATAGAAGTATCAGGGAAGAGAGAGGTGAAGGTTTATAAACTAAAAGAGGAGGCAGTTAGGGTAAGATATAAACAGCTATTGGAGGATAGATGGGCTAATGAGAGCATAGGCAATGGGGTCGAAGAGGTATGGGGTAGGTTTAAAAATGTAGTGTTAGAGTGTTCAGCAGAAGTTTGTGGTTACAAGAAAGTGGGTGCGGGAGGGAAGAGGAGCGATTGGTGGAATGATGATGGAAAGAGAGTAGTAAGGGAGAAAAAGTTAGCATATGAGAAGTTTTTACAAAGTAGAAGTGATGCAAGGAGGGAAGAGTATATGGAGAAAAAGAGAGAGGTTAAGAGAGTGGTGAAGCAATGTAAAAAGAGAGCAAATGAGAGAGTGGGTGAGATGTTATCAACAAATTTTGTTGAAAATAAGAAAAAGTTTTGGAGTGAGATTAACAAGTTAAGAAAGCCTAGAGAACAAATGGATTTGTCAGTTAAAAATAGGAAAGGAGAGTTATTAAATGGAGAGTTAGAGGTATTGGGAAGATGGAGGGAATATTTTGAGGAATTGTTAAATGTTGATGAAGATAGGGAAGCTGTGATTTCGTGTATAGGACAAGGAGGAATAACATCTTGTAGGAGTGAGGAAGAGCCAGTTGTGAGTGTGGGGGAAGTTCGTGAGGCAGTAGGTAAAATGAAAGGGGGTAAGGCAGCCGGGATTGATGGGGTAAAGATAGAAATGTTAAAAGCAGGTGGGGATATAGTTTTGGAGTGGTTGGTGCAATTATTTAATAAATGTATGGAAGAGGGTAAGGTACCTAGGGATTGGCAGAGAGCATGCATAGTTCCTTTGTATAAAGGCAAAGGGGATAAAAGAGAGTGCAAAAATTATAGGGGGATAAGTCTGCTGAGTATACCTGGTAAAGTGTATGGTAGAGTTATTATTGAAAGAATTAAGAGTAAGACGGAGAATAGGATAGCAGATGAACAAGGAGGCTTTAGGAAAGGTAGGGGGTGTGTGGACCAGGTGTTTACAGTGAAACATATAAGTGAACAGTATTTAGATAAGGCTAAAGAGGTCTTTGTGGCATTTATGGATTTGGAAAAGGCGTATGACAGGGTGGATAGGGGGGCAATGTGGCAGATGTTGCAAGTGTATGGTGTAGGAGGTAGGTTACTGAAAGCAATGAAGAGTTTTTACGAGGATAGTGAGGCTCAAGTTAGAGTATGTAGGAAAGAGGGAAATTTTTTCCCAGTAAAAGTAGGCCTTAGACAAGGATGTGTGATGTCACCGTGGTTGTTTAATATATTTATAGATGGGGTTGTAAGAGAAGTAAATGTGAGGGTCTTGGCAAGAGGCGTGGAGTTAAAAGATAAAGAATCACACACAAAGTGGTAGTTGTCACAGCTGCTCTTTGCTGATGACACTGTGCTCTTGGGAGATTCTGAAGAAAAGTTGCAGAGATTGGTGGATGAATTTGGTAGGGTGTGCAAAAGAAGAAAATTAAAGGTGAATACAGGGAAGAGTAAGGTTATGAGGATAACAAAAAGATTAGGTGATGAAAGATTGAATATCAGATTGGAGGGAGAGAGTATGGAGGAGGTGAATGTATTCAGATATTTGGGAGTGGACGTGTCAGCGGATGGGTCTATGAAAGATGAGGTGAATCAAAGAATTGATGAGGGGAAAAGAGTGAGTGGTGCACTTAGAAGTCTGTGGAGACAAAGAACTTTGTCCTTGGAGGTAAAGAGGGGAATGTATGAGAGTATAGTTTTACCAACGCACTTATATGGGTGTGAAGCATGGGTGATGAATGTTGCAGCGAGGAGAAGGCTGGAGGCAGTGGAGATGTCATTTCTGAGGGCAATGTGTGGTGTGAATATAATGCAGAGAATTCGTAGTTTGGAAGTTAGGAGGAGGTGCGGGATTACCAAAACTGTTGTCCAGAGGGCTGAGGAAGGGTTGTTGAGGTGGTTCGGACATGTAGAGAGAATGGAGCGAAACAGAATGACTTCAAGAGTGTATCAGTCTGTAGTGGAAGGAAGGCGGGGTAGGGGTCGGCCTAGGTAAGGTTGGAGAGAGGGGGTAAAGGAGGTTTTGTGTGCGAGGGGCTTGGACTTCCAGCAGGCATGCGTGAGCGTGTTTGATAGGAGTGAATGGGGACAAATGGTTTTTAGTACTTGACGTGCTGTTGGAGTGTGAGCAAAGTAACATTTATGAAGGGGTTCAGGGAAACCGGCAGGCCGGACTTGAGTCCTGGAGATGGGAAGTACAGTGCCTGCACTCTGAAGGAGGGGTGTTAATGTTGCAGTTTAAAAACTGTAGTGTAAAGCACCCTTTTGGCAAGACAGTGATGGAGTGAATGATGGTGAAAGTTTTTCTTTTTCGGGCCACCCTGCCTTGGTGGGAATAGGCCATTGTGATAGTAATACAAAAAATATATATATATAAATATATATATATATATATATATATATATATATATATATATATATATATATATATATATATTATATATAATATATATATATATATAATATATATATAATATATGTAATATATATATAATATATATATATATATAATATATATATAATATATGTAATATATATATAATATATATATATATATATATATATAATATATATATATATTATATATATATATATATATATATATATATATATATATATATATATATATATATATATATATATATATATATATATATATATATATATATATATATATATATATTGTTGTTTTGCATATTCTGATATCACCTGTTTACTGTGATCTTATTGCATATATTTATTATATATAATAGAAGAGAGAGAGAGGTAGGGAGTTAGTCAGATATTGATTGATTCTCTAAAACCGAATCAGAAACTCACACTTTTTGCATAGTATGAATGAAATTCAGGACTATATCACAAATTGGAGATAACTCTGAAGACGACGTTTCGGTCTATGCTGGACCATTGCGAAGTCACATCCGAACAGTCACGACTGGCAGTTGATACCGGACACTGGTTCAGAATGGGATTATTTGTGAATTGTTCCAGCCACGGTATTGTGACTTGTTCAGAGAGCCCGTTATTATTTTTTTTTTATTTTGCCAGACCAACAGCCACTCCTTCAGTCGTTTCCAAAGTCTGCTCCTCGTGGCCCAGCTTAGAAAACGTTACTCGTAAATGTCTTTTATAACTTAGAGCACATATAACTAGTTTTTAGTGTCTTTCAGGCCTCAGTGACCCTGGTGGGTTTAGCTCTTAGTTTTGATATTATTATTATTATTATTATTATTATTATTATTATTATTAATAGTCTATAACTGTAATTAATCCACAATTTTAAAATGGAAGCTGAGATTTGTTCCCGAACGTTGTCAAAGTTCCTTAACAAGTCGGAAGTGGTAGTTAACCAGGATGGACCGAAATGTTGTCCATTTCTCAAATACAGTTTTTGCTTCAATTGTAAATCGTTCCAGTCACGTATAGTGTATTATTATTCGTGGATATCCTAACTTGCAGAAACGTCTGGGTCATGCAACACCTGGGTCATGCAACACCTGGGTCATACACCTGGGTCACAGAATCCCTCCGTGTACTTAAAACCTTAATGGTAAATATGTTCGCTTATTTAATGCCCTTAAAAGTTCACTCGTATATTTGAGCTCTTAGAAGCCTTCAACTTCACTCGTAAACGTGTTTTTAAGCGACTTTCGGGCATTCCTTTTGTGGTCATGACACTCGAGTTCCTGGGCATGTAATAAGCATTTTTAATGCACACGAAGAGATAGAGGGAGAAGGAGGCGGAGGTCTGGAGGGTAGGGGAGGGGAAGGGAGAGGGAGAGAGGGGGGAGGGGAAGAATTAATTCGCTAACTTTGTGATGAGTAACTTCAGTCGGAGGAGAGTCATGACGTTGAGTTGGTCTCCGGATCTCGAGGAGTCAAAACTTTGCGTCGGTTTCCACGTCTAGACAGTAATTTTTCAGTTCGACTTGTTTGTTATAACTAGAACTTGGGAAGTAAACTCGACAAAACATACGATACACGGTTGTCGTCTCAAAGATGTGTCTGCTGCCTCGTGTTTTAAGGTTATACATATATTACTAATATCTTCAACGCTCTTACATAGTTACTGAAAGTTTATTCTTGTGTCCTGTTAACATCAGTTACCCGTCGCTGTGTTGACAACCTTGTTTTAATTTTATAATATATATTTAAAGATAATAATTTTCGTTTATTCTTCAAAAAATGCTTTTTTCCTTATTCCGTATTTTTCCTCTGATAGACTTTTATATAAACTTATTTTATATTATTTTGTCTATATTTTGGCACTATGGTTCATTGCACACTTGTGTGAGCGTTACATTGTGTAAAGAATGCGTCATGTTCTATAGGAAAATTATCGACAAACTCCTGACTGTCCTGATCACCTGCGTTGTGATGCCTACGCTGGACTAATTGACCAGGCTAACAACCTGGTCAGTTGGTATGGAATCAGGCCACTGATGTGATAACCAGGTACACAGATGTATCAGGGGTACAAGTGTGAATGCATTCTGGCTGACCCGGGCTCCGGTTCTCATGACGCCGCCTTGTATACAAATTTTAGAGGCATGTTCTGTAGTCATATCTTGTAATTAATACGACCGTACATATTGCTGGAACGAAGTTATAAATTTTTAAAGAATAATTTTACCAATATCTGCAAATACTTTTTCAACAAGGGTGTGATTGTTTTGTAGGCTTGCTTGCCGCTAACACCAACAGCCTAAATAACAACATAAGAACATAAGAACATAAGAAATAAGGAACACTGCAGCAGGCCTACTGGCCCATGTGAGGCAGGCCCAATTCTACCGGCTGAAGCCAACGCCCTAACCTAGTCAGGTCAAATCACATGCACTTAAAGGAGCACGGCATCAAACCTAGTAGCACAAACTAGTCTGGTCCAACTCACATCCACCCACACCCGATCACAGGTTAGGTAATTTTTTTCACCTTCCCGAGTTTTCATAGACTATTGAGTTCACACAAGTATTCACAAGTTGATTTGTTAATATAAAAGCCATGTTAAAATCACCTTAATATTACTGAGCTACTGTTTATACGTAAATATTATCCATACCCTAAGTCTGTCCGTAACGTTTTCCCTATCCTTCAACCACAAATACACAGTTCATTCTCTGTCGCAACCATCATCAGTTACAACGATAATGTAACCGCCAGTCATCCAAAAAAAAAAAAAAAAATCACTACCGTCAATATCACTACTACCTCCACCACCTTCATCACTACCCACTACCTACTAACAGAAGAGCTTGCGACCCTGGTAGCGAGATTGGTCGTCCATCTTCATAGTGGAGGCTTGCTGGAGCATTTTTAAAGGAGCGTCGCACTGCCCATGTATTCTAACTAACGTCTCAGCCTGATACCGACTTTGTGGTGCAACTTCAAGGAATACCAAGTAACAACTTTTTCGTGCAGCCTCGTGTAGTGTTTTTAGCGAAAACTTTAGATATCTGGTATGTTTTTCCATTGTAATTTCGTAAGTTTTTGACTGTGTGTAAGTGTTGGGAGAAAAAATGTTGGCTAAGTATAACTCTCCGAACAAGGTTGTACTGTGATACGATCAAGGTGTCATTGTGGTGCTACTAAGGCCGTATGATGATGGTGGTATATGTATTTTGATGTGATGAAGACTGCATTGTGAAATGATGAAGGCTGCATTGTGAAGTGAAGGTTGTATTGTGATAAAATAAAGAGTTCATTGTGAATTGTTGAGATTAACACAAGTTGCTCTCAGAATATTATCATAAACATTAGTGTACTGAATGCCCCATTGTCATCAAGGTTATCGTCAGTATCCTTGTCGAGAATGAAGCCATGTAAGGCAGTATTAACTTTAAAAGTGGATTGAAAATTGTGAAAGTGGTGTGTGTGTGTTTGTGTGTGATTACTTGCTCCCCATGTTTATTCTCCGGTGCTCCACATAAAACTTTTAATCTTGTTAAGTCCAGGACTGATGTGTATGAAGGAGCCCGACTTAAAACAAGAAAATATTAACTTTACGCGACCGTGTGCTCCTCTGCATGTTTGTGTGTGTGTGTGTGTGTGTGTGTGTGTGTGTGTGTGTGTGTGTGTGTGTGTGTGTGTGTGTGTGTTTGTGTGTGTGTGTTTGTGTGTGTGTGTGTGTGTGTGTGTGTGTGTTTGTGTGTGTGTGTGTTTGTGTGTGTGTGTGTGTGTGTGTGTGTGTGTGTGTGTGTGTGTGTGTGTGTGTGTCGTCAGTGGTCAGTCGTCAGTCGTCAGTGGTCAGTCGTCACGTGAGGTCACAGACCCTGAGCTGCTTTGGGGATTAGCGTGGACGGTTACAAAGCATGGCTTGCTTCTGCAGTGTTTTAAAAACTGAGGTTGGAGAGTTGAAGGAGGAGGTCTTGCTTCTCCAGGAGGAGATTAGGAGGCTGAAGGTCCACCTCAATGGGTCTGGGAGAGAGTGTGAGGTGGCTGGAGTTGTGGGGAATGAGACTTCTAGCAGTGAGGTGCAGTCTGTCTCTTGCTGTGAGGAGGCTGTAGTTGGGGAGGTAGCAACGGCTACCAGCAGTGAGGTGCAGCCCAGCACCTGCTACAAGTGGCGAGTGGTTCACAGTAATGGGAGGCGCATCAGAGTAAGGAAAGTTAAGAGTGAAGATCTGAAGGTAGGAAATCGCTTCTCTGTTCTCCAGGATGAATGTACTTCAGTGGCCAGTGAAGGTAAGGGTACTACTGCCCCTGCTAATGAAGGTAAGCGCATTCTTGTGGTTGGTGACTCTCAGGTAAGATATATTGACCGTGCTTTTTGTAATAGGAATAAGAAGATGAGAGATAGAGTGTGCTTCCCTGGAGCTGGTGTTGGGGACATTGTCAACAGGCTGGATAATATCATGTCAGGTAATGGGAACAAGCCCATTATCTGTCTCAGTGCTGGTGGAAATGATATTGGGAAGGGTAGGAGAGAAGAGCTGCTAGATAAGTACAGGTCAGCTATAGATTTCATTAAGTCTAAGGGAGGGATCCCAATCATATGTAGCATCTTGCCTAGAAGGGGAGTAGGAAATGAATGGTTGTCTAGGGCAATTGGTGTAAATTGCTGGCTAGACAGATACTGCAAGGAACTTGCAATCTCATTCATTGACAACTGGAACAACTTTTATGGCAAACATGATATGTATGCAAGGGATGGGGTACATCTCTCTGGGGCAGGGGTGGTAGCACTTGCAGACTCGATTGAGAAGGCCATTGGTGAAATGCCTATGATTTTAAACTGATGGAAGATAGAGGTATGGGTGTGTGTGGGAAACAAGCAGGTTGCAACACTAGGGTTGGAAACAGTAAATGTATAAAAGGCATTCAGCATGAAGTTATAAATAAAGACAATAGAACAGGTCAGCAAACAAAGGGGGACAGCAGAGGGCAGCAAGGGACTAGCTCCCTTAAGGTTTACTATACTAATAGCAGGAGTGTTAGAAATAAGATAGATGAGCTAAGATTAATTGCAAGTGCAGGAAACATAGATATTATTGCTATAACAGAGACCTGGCTCAATCTGAAAGATAGAGAGATGCCCTCTGAATGTCACATACAAGGCTATAAATTATTCCACACTGACAGGGTCAACAGGAAAGGTGGTGGAGTAGCGATGTATGTCAGAGACAATTTAAATTGTTGTGTTAGACAAGATATTAAATTAGAAGCGTCAGCCACTGAATCTGTTTGGTTACAGCTTCTCGAGGGCCGAGAAAAACTAATTTTGGGTGTGATTTACAGGGCCCCAAATCTTGATAGGGAGTGCAGTAAACTTCTATGGGACGAAATTCGTAAGGCATCTACATACGAAAATGTTGTGCTAATGGGAGATTTCAACTATAGACAGATTGACTGGAGCAATTTGACAGGAAATTTAGAGTCGGGTGACTTTCTTGATACGATCCAGGATTGTTTTTTAAAACAGTTTGTGACAGAGCCAACTAGGGGAAATAACCTCCTTGACTTGGTTCTTGCCAGTAGGGAAACACTAATTAATAATCTTGAGGTTAATGATGAGCTTGGGGAGAGTGATCACAAATCACTCAGTTTTAATATATCATGGAATTCCCCTAATAATGACAATCAAGTCTCCGTCCCTGACTTTCGCTTGGCTGATTTCATAGGACTGAAAAATTACTTAGGTGGGCTGAACTGGAATGACCTGACTAAGGGTCAGGTAGGTGGTGATGGTTGCCGATATGATGCTTTCCAGGGCATAGTCCTAGCTGCTCAGTCAAACTATGTTCCAAATAGGGAAATCAGATCAAACAAAAATGATCCTAAATGGATGAACAATAGATTAAAATATCTGATTGGTCAAAAGAGAGGCATATATAGGCAAATCAAAAGAGGAGAGGGGCAATTAAGAAATCGATATATTCAGTTAAAGAGAGAAATAAAAAAGGGAATTAGAAAAGCAAAAAGAGATTATGAGGTTAAAGTTGCAAGAGAATCGAAGACTAACCCAAAAGGATTCTTTCAGGTATACAGAAGTAAGATCAGGGACAAGATAGGCCCACTCAAAAGTTCCTCGGGTCAGCTCACTGACAGTGATAAGGAAATGTGTAGAATTTTTAACACATACTTCCTCTCAGTTTTTACACAGGAGGATACCAGCGATATTCCAGTAATGATAAATTATGTAGAACAGGACGATAATAAACTGTGCACTATTAGGGTCACAAGTGACATGGTCCTTAGGCAAATAGATAAATTAAAACCTAACAAATCCCCAGGCCCTGATGAACTGTATGCAAGGGTTCTAAAGGAATGTAAAGAGGAGCTTAGCACACCTTTGGCTAATCTTTTCAACATATCACTACAAACTGGCATGGTGCCAGATAAGTGGAAAATGGCAAATGTGATACCTATTTTCAAAACAGGTGACAGGTCCTTAGCTTCGAACTATAGACCAATAAGCCTAACCTCCATAGTGGGAAAATTTATGGAATCAATAATTGCCGAGGCAGTTCGTAGCCACCTTGAAAAGCATAAATTAATCAACGAATCTCAGCATGGTTTTACAAAGGGGCGTTCCTGCCTTACGAATTTATTAACTTTTTTCACTAAGGTATTTGAGGAGGTAGATCATGGTAATGAATATGATATTGTGTATATGGACTTCAGTAAGGCTTTTGACAGGGTCCCACATCAGAGACTATTGAGGAAAATTAAAGCACATGGAATAGGAGGAGAAATTTTTTCCTGGATAGAGGCATGGTTGACAAATAGGCAGCAGAGAGTTTGCATAAATGGGGAGAAATCAGAGTGGGGTAGGGTCACGAGCGGTGTTCCACAGGGGTCAGTGTTGGGCCCCCTGCTGTTCACAATCTACATAAACGACATAGATGAGGGCATAAAGAGCGACATCGGCAAGTTTGCCGATGACACCAAAATAGGCCGTCGAATTCATTCTGACGAGGACATTCGAGCACTCCAGGAAGATTTGAATAGACTGATGCAGTGGTCGGAGAAGTGGCAGATGCAGTTTAATATAGACAAATGCAAAGTTCTAAATGTTGGACAGGACAATAACCATGCCACATATAAACTAAATAATGTAGATCTTAATATTACGGATTGCGAAAAAGATTTAGGAGTTCTGGTTAGCAGTAATCTGAAACCAAGACAACAGTGCATAAGTGTTCGCAATAAAGCTAATAGAATCCTTGGCTTCATATCAAGAAGCATAAATAATAGGAGTCCTCAGGTTGTTCTTCAACTCTATACATCCTTGGTTAGGCCTCATTTAGATTATGCTGCGCAGTTTTGGTCACCGTATTACAGAATGGATATAAATTCTCTGGAAAATGTACAAAGGAGGATGACAAAGATGATCCCATGTATCAGAAACCTTCCCTATGAGGATAGACTAAGGGCCCTGAAACTGCACTCTCTAGAAAGACGTAGAATTAGGGGGGATATGATTGAGGTGTATAAGTGGAAGACAGGAATAAATAAAGGGGATGTAAATAGTGTGCTGAAAATATCTAGCCTAGACAGGACTCGCAGCAATGGTTTTAAGTTGGAAAAATTCAGATTCAGGAAGGATATAGGAAAGTACTGGTTTGGTAATAGAGTTGTGGATGAGTGGAACAAACTCCCAAGTACCGTTATAGAGGCCAGAACGTTGTGTAGCTTTAAAAATAGGTTGGATAAATACATGAGTAGATGTGGGTGGGTGTGAGTTAGACCTGATAGCTTGTGCTAACAGGTCGGTTGCCGTGTTCCTCCCTTAAGTCAATGTGACCTGACCTGACTAGGTTGGGTGCATTGGCTTAAGCCGGTAGGAGACTTGGACCTGCCTCGCATGGGCCAGTAGGCCTTCTGCAGTGTCCCTTCGTTCTTATGTTCTTCTTATGTGTGTGTTGACCCTGTTAAGTTTTTGGGCGTTAAGCTCCAGCTCTTATTTTCGCTTCTTAACATATGGTTGGCCTGAATTATCCATCTATGTTGTATTTGCTTTTAAAATAGTTGGCTTTGTATCGCTTTGTAGTTTTTTTTTAATACTGTAACGTATTATCTGTTTCTTTTGTGCCTGTTGTCTACGTGGTGAGGGTTCGAGTGACAAAGCCCACTTTCTGGTACTATACAAGGCTTCATGGCCGAAGCCCATTTGACAGGGAACTGTCTGGAGGAACCCATCTAAATGCGTCCGTAGGTAATTTCCTTTGCAGTTGTCCTGTTTCCTAATGAATCTTACCTAACCTAACCTAAGCTTGGGAAGGTAGTTTTAGGATTGTGACGCTTATTGATTTATTCCTTGTTAGACATACTGCACTCTTGCCTATAGTTCATTACTGCTTCCATCTGTGTCGTCTCATCCTGATTCCTCACTTGGACAAAAAGGAATTCTTGTCCACCCTAATTAGTTTGCATGTTGCAATCATGTACACATTTGATCGACATAATTCTGGAATCGTGATATCAAATTCTTAGCTTTAACTACCTCCTTACAAACATCGAGAATTTCTATAGATAAATTTTTTTCTTGTTAGATCAGTAATCTTTATACTGGAGGTACATAGTCAAGGAATGCTATTTAGTTAGTTTTGAATGGTGATTTGAATGATCCCCCCCTTTCAGGTTGCTGAAGATAATCTCTTTGCAAATCTGACATACGTTATTAACGTTACTGTGTTCTCATGAAAAAGGTTATAATCAGACGTGGCCTCTACTCCAGTCTCATGAGACATGCCCTCTCACACGTACCTTATCAGATGTGGCCTCCACACCAGGCTCAGGAGACATGCCCTCCCACACATGCATCATCAGATGTGGCCTCCACACAGCCTCATCAGATAGCGGGAGAAGGGATCCAGAAATAAATATCTGGGAAAGGTAAAATTGCCTAGAAAATTGGTCATGCGTCAAGGGTTGGTCTGGGAGCCTTCATATTGCAGGTAATTTTTGATGTCCAGATTGATTTTGCGTATTCCGTCCGTGGGCGAGAACTGGTGCTCTGCCTGGCGTCCTTATTTATTTATTTGTTGGAATGAGAATTCTCTTTGAAATTATTTAAGCGCCTAGTTGTGGTTGCAAGAGTCGATTCTTAGCTCTTCGCACCATCAGTCCTCTTTATAATGACGAATTATTACTTTTTGTTACTGATTCTTAGTTATCAAGCATCGGACCATCAGACAGGAAGGCTGGTCTGGGACCGGGCTGCAGAGGTGATGACCCCCAGATTCGGCAGCAGGTAGACAAGAGGTAACCTTTTAATCCGTATATGTGTAGCCATCGATATTTACACAAATAACCCGCACTTAGGAGACTGAAACTTATGACGACTTTTCGGTCGGACCGAAACGTCGTCATAAATTTCAATTTCTTAACTGCGGGTTATTTGTGTATTGTTCCTGTCACGGTATTGTGACTTTTTATTTTTCACTGATATGTACTTAACGATGTTTGTGGCCAGGTCACTGATGTTTTTTCTTATGGGCTTAGTTATCCCTGTCTTTGAAATTGCTCAGTTTCCCTCCACCACTTCTTCATTTAGTTTATCCCTCTACCTTACCAACCTGAGACTCGGGAGACATTTACTAACATCCCCATCAAGAGTGAATGTTACTCTAGCTAGTAGTAGTATTGTGATAAAAGTATGAGAGTATAAACGGTGACAAAACTGTATGATTCCAGACAGACAAGACAAACAATATTTCAACTGGCTACGCATGCACACACATGCGTGAAAACACGTGCCTCAATATATAAAAATAATCAGTATAAATTAGTCTACCTTTGGTAGTTTTCCAACATTTATCACAAAATGAGCGGTTTGATTATGCCGCCGCGGTGTGTGGCTCAGTTCAACTGTTTCCCTTGTTTCCGGATCTCGCATTTTAAAGTCTGTCCCTCTCCTTATCTACCCCTCTGAGTGTCTTGTACGTTATACTGTACAGAAAACAGGCTTAGCTACAAGGATAATTGTTCCTCATTTCATCCTGTGATGAAAAGGCACGATGCACAGGCATTTGTTATTGGAATAATGTTTCGCTCTGTGTAGTCTTGTCAAGTCATGGTAACGTACAGTAAAATCGTGTTCTACAGTGTGTCTTCTTGACTATTGTCGGCAGTACAGATGGTGATATTAACAAAAAAATAGCTGTGGTTATTTGCATTGTTTGCTCAGAAGTGATTTATTAACTATCCTTCCTTACGAAACCTGGCGAAAGTGTCGATATGATTCAAAGTGTAGTACCGTAGGTTTGAATGTTACCAAATATATACATATTTCTGAAGGTCCGTCATGGTTCATGGTGTAGCTATGAGCATTTAATCGTGGTTCATAGTGAGGTCATGAATGTTTGTCTGGTTCATGATGTAGTCATGAAAGTTTCTTCATAGTTCATAAGATAATCATGCAATAATCGCAGCGGAGCGATAACAGACGGATGGGGCTTTGAACCATGACAAATGAGTACTAAAACTCACAGGCCATGCGTTAACAACTCGACCAGCTGGCTCTAAAAAAGACTCATCCAACTAGGTATGTCTACACACCTTAGGGAGGTTAGCATGGGCCTCACTGTGACTATAATGCAGGTTTTTACAGACTAATTTCTCACTTGGATGACCCTGATTAGGACAGCAAGGGTTTTTACCTGCGAGTCCCTCCTCCTCCTCCAGTGGATAACGCTTTGACCTGCTAGGGTTCGTACACTGTGTTGTAAGTTGTGTACAATAAAGTCATTAAGATTTATCGAGTCATTAATTATGAAAGTGTCTGGTTCACTGTTCAGTCATGAAAGTTTCAGCTTGGTTCATGGGGTAATCATGAAATTCTAAATTTGGTTCATGACTGTTTCAGTTTGGTTCATTGTTTATTCATGAATTTTTCATCCTGACTCATGATATAGTCATGTTTCATCGTGTCCCGTGATGTAGTCGTAAGTGTCAACCTTGTTGACGATGTCATGAAAATTTCAACCTGGTTCAGACATAAAGGTTTCAGTCTGATTCATGAAATAGACCTTAATGTTTCAGTATGAATCAACGTTTTCGCGTGTTTCACGTGGTTCGTGGTGTGCCTGCCCACGCTTCGGCGCTTTTCACTAAATTCCAATCATGAAATTGGGGCCGCTTAGGGAGGTGGCTACGTCACAGCCCAGTTTAATTACTTTCTGTAATATTGAATTTCTGACCTATTTACAAAGTGGGCCATTGGTTCTGTGCGTCCTCGCCCACTATCTTCCTTTATATTGCAAGTCGCTGTTAACGGAAACTTGCAGTAGCAACAGAAACACTGCTGTAATCACTGCAGAAGTCACTGCTGTGATCACAGCAATAATGTGAGGTCGATTGAGGACAATTTCAGTTACTCCGCCATGAAAAATCTAAGATATGTGAATGTTAACAGAGGATAAAACGAGTTTGACAAGGTGAAAAAAGCTGAAAAATAAGCATTTAGTAGTAACCCTGTTGGGAAATCTTAAGTTAAGGTAACAAACATTTAGTGTTACTATGAAGGTCAGATAACACATCAAATAGGTGATGCATGTGTACTCTCTTGACAAAAAAAAATTTGCTACACAGTAATAGTTTTATACAAGGCATCGGAAATTGCGGATCTGGAGTACGTAGAGAGAGAACCTTCACGACTCTCATAAATCCAGTGAAATACTTAAATTTTTGGGAACGCCTAAAATTCCTAAGAAAATTGTACTCCACGGAGCACATGGGAGATATATGTGTAATAATTTACAACTGGAAAATACTGTTCGTCTAACTTTTGTGTATTTCTTGTATTTAATATTGCTTATTATAGCTCCTTATACCCTCAACATGACTCAGGAAATCGTAATGACACGATTGCAAACAAACCATACCATGGGTGGGGATAGAACCCGCGATCAGAGAGTCATAAAACTCCAGACCGACGCGTGTCCGTCTGGAGTTTTATGACACTCTGATCGTGCGTTCTATCCCCACCTGTGGTATGGTTTTCTTATACCTTTTTGTATTTTTGATGCGTAATATCGCCTCATCCGCCTACGAATATACATTTCTCCTTCGCATTTTTTTGTACGAGTCTCTGCAGTCAGCCTGGCATCGCCCGCTGGTCGGTTCTTGATGAATCTCTCAATAAATCATGGTCAGTAATAGGGATGGGATGGTACCACAATTTTTTGCCGACGCTGATACTCAGCTTTAGGGGATGCTAGCAAAATTAGTCGAACTAATCGATGCCTTCAAAATTAGTCAAACCAACCGATACCCGTAAAATTAGCCGATACTCATTTCCAGGCCAACAGCAATACCATCAAAATCAGACGATACCACCCACCACCGGTACCTGGCCAAATCCGTAGTCAATAAACTGCCTTGAATCCCGCCACTCTCGTGTATCTTACCACCGGTGTTGCCAAACCACTGTTTTTTCCTGACGATCTTTTCATAATGTTTGATATTACTTAATGTTATTTGTCCGGTCGTGCAGTTAACGAACAGTAAATTTGTGCTTGTCATTACATAAATAATACCCTGTACCTGAGCTGTGTTATTATATAGCATAAATATACATGCATACATATATGCGGAAAAGCTACTGTGAACTTCTATGTGATTTCGTGATTTCTCACAGTTCCTTGATAACGTGAGAAATCACGAATGCGCTTTTAAGTTCACTATTTTTCACAGTGGTTATTCTGCATACTGTGATATCACCTGTTTATTGTGATCTTATTGCACATACATATATATATGGAGGAATCAACAGTAATCCCGTGATTGCATATATATAGAAATACCACAGTAAAAATAGGAAAAAAAAACCTGAGTGCTTTCATGTGTTTAAACACATTCCTCTGATTATATATATATATATATATATATATATATATATATATATATATATATATATATATATATATATATATATATATATAATGTGTGTGTGTGTGTGTCGTGCCAAATAGGTAAAACTTGCTATTTTGGCTTAAATAGCCGAATAAGGCAAGGGGAAAATTGTGTATGAAATAATTTCGTAAAAATCATTCTGAACCTAACGAAAAAAAACATTTCATTGTGTTTGTTTATTATTAAATTATTGTAAACTTATCTACCCAAGAATTAAGATTTAGTCTTGGGTTGAGTACTAGGGTTGGGCAAATATTTTGTTAGTGAGATGGACTGCGAAGGACCTGCCTAGTATGGGCCAACAGACCTGCTGCAGTGTTCCTCCTTTTTTATAAGTCGGGTGTCGTCACGCGTCAGGTGTTTGAAGAATTGAGACACTTATGCAACATATGGGAATCTTTATTGAAGAAACGTTTCACCACACAGTGGCTTCATCAGTCTTATACAAAGCAGGAAGGTATAAGGAGAGGAGGAGTTTGAGGTAACCAGTTCCTCAAACTCAGTAATCAGTCCCTCCTTTCCTTATACCTTCCTGCTTTGTATAAGACTGATGAAGCTACTGTGTAGCGAAACGTTTCTTCAGTAAAGATTCCCACATGTTGCATAAGTCTCTCTATTCTTCAACTTGTCGGTTTTCAAAACCATTCATCACGTCAGGTGTTTTTTTGTGGTGGGATGTGATGCTGAGGTGTAGTCTTGACCGTTTATATGTCTTCCTTTGATACGTATTGTTTTTATAGTTCCTTGATAATGTGAGAAGTCACGAAAGCGCTTTCAAATTCACTATTCTTTTACAGTGGTTGTTTTGCGCATATATATATATATATATATATATATATATATATATATATATATATATATATATATATATATATATATATATATATATATATATATATATGTCGTGCCGAATAGGCAGAACTTGCGATCTTGGCTTAAATAGCAACGCTCATCTTGGCATATAGGACAAGTGAAAATTTGTGTATGCAATAATTTCACCAAAATCATTCTGAACCTAACTAATAAAATATATTTCACTGTGTTTGTTTAGTATTAAATTATTGCAAACAAATATAAAATATATTTAGTTGGGTTAGGCTAAAATAAATTGCTCTTGTTATAATAAGGTTAAGTAAGTTTTCTAAGATTCTTTTGGTGCAAAATTAAATTTTTTTACATTAACGTTAATGAAAAAAATATATCTTTGAACGTATGAGAAAATTTCAGAAAGGACTTAATTTTAAATGAGTTCTTGCTAATTGACCAGTTTTACATATTCGGCACGACATAAACACGCTAAGATAACAGGGATATCTTGCTACTCCTACTTACACTTTGGTCACACTTCACAGACACGCACATGCATATATATATATACATACATCTAGGTTTTTCTCCTTTTTCTAAATAGCTCTTGTTCTTTTTTATTTCTTCTATTGTCCATGGGGAAGTGGAAAAGAATCTTTCCTCCGTAAGCCATGCGTGTCGTATGAGGCGACTAAAATGCCGGGAGCAATGGGCTAGTAACCCCTTCTCCTGTATACAATTACTAAAAAAGAGAAGAAGAAAAACTTTATAAAACTGGGTTGCTTAAATGTGCGTGGATGTAGTGCGGATGACAAGAAACAGATGATTGCTGATGTTATGAATGAAAAGAAGTTGGATGTCCTGGCCCTAAGCGAAACAAAGCTGAAGGGGGTAGGAGAGTTTCAGTGGGGGGAAATAAATGGGATTAAATCTGGAGTATCTGAGAGAGTTAGAGCAAAGGAAGGGGTAGCAGTAATGTTAAATGATCAGTTATGGAAGGAGAAAAGAGAATATGAATGTGTAAATTCAAGAATTATGTGGATTAAAGTAAAGGTTGGATGTGAGAAGTGGGTCATAATAAGCGTGTATGCACCTGGAGAAGAGAGGAATGCAGAGGAGAGAGAGAGATTTTGGGAGATGTTAAGTGAATGTATAGGAGCCTTTGAACCAAGTGAGAGAGTAATTGTGGTAGGGGACTTGAATGCTAAAGTAGGAGAAACTTTTAGAGAGGGTGTGGTAGGTAAGTTTGGGGTGCCAGGTGTAAATGATAATGGGAGCCCTTTGATTGAACTTTGTATAGAAAGGGGTTTAGTTATAGGTAATACATATTTTAAGAAAAAGAGGATAAATAAGTATACACGATATGATGTAGGGCGAAATGACAGTAGTTTGTTGGATTATGTATTGGTAGATAAAAGACTGTTGAGTAGACTTCAGGATGTACATGTTTATAGAGGGGCCACAGATATATCAGATCACTTTCTAGTTGTAGCTACACTGAGAGTAAAAGGTAGATGGGATACAAGGAGAATAGAAGCATCAGGGAAGAGAGAGGTGAAGGTTTATAAACTAAAAGAGGAGGCAGTTAGGGTAAGATATAAACAGCTATTGGAGGATAGATGGGCTAATGAGAGCATAGGCAATGGGGTCGAAGAGGTATGGGGTAGGTTTAAAAATGTAGTGTTAGAGTGTTCAGCAGAAGTTTGTGGTTACAGGAAAGTGGGTGCAGGAGGGAAGAGGAGCGATTGGTGGAATGATGATGTAAAGAGAGTAGTAAGGGAGAAAAAGTTAGCATATGAGAAGTTTTTACAAAGTATAAGTGATGCAAGGAGGGAAGAGTATATGGAGAAAAAGAGAGAAGTTAAGAGAGTGGTGAAGCAATGTAAAAAGAGAGCAAATGAGAGAGTGGGTGAGATGTTATCAACAAATTTTGTTGAAAATAAGAAAAAGTTTTGGAGTGAGATTAACAAGTTAAGAAAGCCTAGAGAACAAATGGATTTGTCAGTTAAAAATAGGAGAGGAGAGTTATTAAATGGAGAGTTAGAGGTATTGGGAAGATGGAAGGAATATTTTGAGGAATTGTTAAATGTTGATGAAGATAGGGAAGCTGTGATTTCGTGTATAGGGCAAGGAGGAATAACATCTTGTAGGAGTGAGGAAGAGCCAGTTGTGAGTGTGGGGGAAGTTCGTGAGGCAGTAGGTAAAATGAAAGGGGGTAAGGCAGCCGGGATTGATGGGATAAAGATAGAAATGTTAAAAGCAGGTGGGGATATAGTTTTGGAGTGGTTGGTGCAATTATTTAATAAATGTATGGAAGAGGGTAAGGTACCTAGGGATTGGCAGAGAGCATGCATAGTTCCTTTGTATAAAGGCAAAGGGGATAAAAGAGAGTGCAAAAATTATAGGGGGATAAGTCTGTTGAGTGTACCTGGTAAAGTGTATGGTAGAGTTATAATTGAAAGAATTAAGAGTAAGACGGAGAATAGGATAGCAGATGAACAAGGAGGCTTTAGGAAAGGTAGGGGGTGTGTGGACCAGGTGTTTACAGTGAAACATATAAGTGAACAGTATTTAGATAAGGCTAAAGAGGTCTTTGTGGCATTTATGGATTTGGAAAAGGCGTATGACAGGGTGGATAGGGGGGCAATGTGGCAGATGTTGCAAGTGTATGGTGTAGGAGGTAGGTTACTGAAAGCAGTGAAGAGTTTTTACGAGGATAGTGAGGCTCAAGTTAGAGTATGTAGGAAAGAGGGAAATTTTTTCCCAGTAAAAGTAGGCCTTAGACAAGGATGTGTGATGTCACCGTGGTTGTTTAATATATTTATAGATGGGGTTGTAAGAGAAGTAAATGCGAGGGTCTTGGCAAGAGGCGTGGAGTTAAAAGATAAAGAATCACACACAAAGTGGGAGTTGTCACAGCTGCTCTTTGCTGATGACACTGTGCTCTTGGGAGATTCTGAAGAGAAGTTGCAGAGATTGGTGGATGAATTTGGTAGGGTGTGCAAAAGAAGAAAATTAAAGGTGAATACAGGAAAGAGTAAGGTTATGAGGATAACAAAAAGATTAGGTGATGAAAGATTGAATATCAGATTGGAGGGAGAGAGTATGGAGGAGGTGAACGTATTCAGATATTTGGGAGTGGACGTGTCAGCGGATGGGTCTATGAAAGATGAGGTGAATCATAGAATTGATGAGGGAAAAAGAGTGAGTGGTGCACTTAGGAGTCTGTGGAGACAAAGAACTTTCTCCTTGGAGGCAAAGAGGGGAATGTATGAGAATATAGTTTTACCAACGCTCTTATATGGGTGTGAAGCGTGGGTGATGAATGTTGCAGCGAGGAGAAGGCTGGAGGCAGTGGAGATGTCATGTCTGAGGGCAATGTGTGGTGTGAATATAATGCAGAGAATTCGTAGTTTGGAAGTTAGGAGGAGGTGCGGGATTACCAAAACTGTTGTCCAGAGGGCTGAGGAAGGGTTGTTGAGGTGGTTCGGACATGTAGAGAGAATGGAGCGAAACAGAATGACTTCAAGAGTGTATCAGTCTGTAGTGGAAGGAAGGCGGGGTAGGGGTCGGCCTAGGAAGGGTTGGAGGGAGGGGGTAAAGGAGGTTTTGTGTGCGAGGGGCTTGGACTTCCAGCAGGCATGCGTGAGCGTGTTTGATAGGAGTGAATGGAGACAAATGGTTTTTAATACTTGACGTGCTGTTGGAGTGTGAGCAAAGTAACATTTATGAAGGGATTCAGGGAAACCGGCAGGCCGGACTTGAGTCCTGGAGATGGGAAGTACAGTGCCTGCACTCTGAAGGAGGGGTGTTAATGTTGCAGTTTAAAAACTGTAGTGTAAAGCACCCTTCTGGCAAGACAGTGATGGAGTGAATGATGGTGAAAGTTTTTCTTTTTCGGGCCACCCTGCCTTGGTGGGAATCGGCCGGTGTGATAAAAAAAAAAAATATTCTTATGTTTTGCTTTCACTTTTGTCTTGGCGTTCTTTATTTGAGCCACATTATTCAGGTAGAAGGAGTGTTATTGCAAGGGGGAATCACCAATTTGCTGTTGCTCAGGTACACTTGGCCATCAGCACGACAAGACCACCATCGTCGCCGCGACTAAGAATGTTCAATAATATGCAAATGAGATCGGAGAGAGGCATTATGAGGCCCTGGAGAGATGGAGGTGCTGTCACACATCTACACATAAACATGTGGGAAAAACACTTGTCCACTCGTGCCTTGCACTTACCTTTCTCACCTTTCATATTATTTTCCCTGCCCTCCTGACCAGCCGGGCTGTGGTTCGTGCGTTGGACTGCGTTCACCCAGCAGTAATAGCCTGGGTGATGAGGCTTTTATCTGGTGTGGGACCGGGCTGCGGGGACGTGTATTTCCCGGAAGCATTTTCAGGTATACCACACACCTGCTTATCCTTCCCTCAACTCCCTCCCACACACCCCTACCTACCTACTAACCTCTACCTCTCCTCACGCGCAACAGACCATACAAACCACCTACTATACCACAAACTGCATTACGATATACCGAACCCCACACTACATTACTCACCACGCCATACACAAACCAGCACACACAAAATACTACAGCATACAATACGACAAAATACTTCTCCATAAAACACGATACACTAAAAAAAAGCTCCACACCACGAAGATAACACACCACCACGAAGATAACACACCACCACGAAGATACCACACCACCACGAAGATACCACGCCACCACGAAGATACCACACCACCACGAAGATACCACACCACCACGAAGATACCACGCCACCACGAAGATATCACACCACCACCACTGCTCATTGGTCTTCTTTCCCTAAGACATTAAAAAAATCTTTGTGGGGCCGTGACAAAACAGAATAGTAAGGACACAGGCAGCAGTGGCACCTGTGGCAGCAGCGGTAGTACCAGTTGTAGGAGTACCAGCAGAAGTAGTACTAGTTGTAGGAATACTAGCAGAAGTAGTACTAGTTGTAGGAATACCAGCAGCAGTAGTACCAGTTGTAGGAGTACCAGCAGAAGTAGTACTAGTTGTAGGAATACTAGCAGAAATAGTACTAGTTGTAGGAATACCAGCAGAAGTAGTACTAGTTGTAGGAATACCAGCAGCAGTAGTACCAGTTGTAGGAGTACCAGCAGCAGCATCGGGATCACCAGTAGTAGCAATGGGAATAACATGAATCAACAGCAGGATCAGCAGCAGCATCAGTAGCATAAGAGATAATCATGAGTAAAATAGCAGAAGGATTAGCATCAGTAACAACAGCCTCTGGATCAGCAGTAGCAGGGCTAACAGCAGCACCAGGATCAGCAGTAGCAGGGTTAAGAGCAGCATCAGGATGAGCAGTAGTAGGGCTAACAGCACCACCAGAATCAGCAGTAGCAGGGCTAACAGCAGCATCAGGATCAGCAGTAGCAGGGCTAACAGCAGCATCAGGATCAGCAGTAGCAGGGCTAACAGCAGCATCAGGATCAGCAGTAGTAGGGCTAACAGCACCACCAGAATCAGCAGTAGCAGGGCTAACAGCAGCACCAGGATCAGCAGTAGCAGGGTTAAGAGCAGCATCAGGATGAACAGTAGCAGGGCTAACAGCAGCATCAGGATGAGCAGTAGCAGGGTTAAGAGCAGCATCAGGATGAGCAGTAGCAGGGCTAACAGCAGCCCAGGATGAGCAGTAGCAGAGCTAACAGCAGCATCAGGATGAGCAGTAGCAGGGCTAACAGCAGCCCAGGATGAGCAGTAGTAGGGCTAACAACAGCACCAGGATCAGCAGTAGTAGGGCTAACAGCACCACCAGAATCAGTAGTAGTAGGGCTAACAGCAGCATCAGGATCAGCAGTAGTAGGGCTAACAGCACCACCAGAATCAGCAGTAGCAGGGCTAACAGCAGCATCAGGATCAGCAGTAGCAGGGCTAACAGCAGCACCAGGATCAGCAGTAGCAGGGCTAACAGCAGCATCAGGATCAGCAGTAGCAGGGCTAACAGCAGCACCAGGATCAGCAGTAGGAGGGCCAACAGCAGCACCAGGATCAGCAGTAGGAGGGCTAACAGCAGCACCAGGATCAGCAGTAGCAGAGTTAACAACAGCAACATCAAGCGCGACACCCACTCCTGGCGCCCGGCAGAAGGCCACATATTGGTGTCTGGGGTACACAGGTTCTCTACAGTTTACCTAACGAGGTCACTCCAGCCAGGAACACCCAGCGCATTGGAAGCCACTAGAGAAGCCAATAGTCAGATCCACCACCATCAGAGCCATCAGCTCTGCTGATGGCTAGAGACGTTGTGTGGGAGGTGGCTGAGGTAGTGGAAGTGAAAGGATGGCTGAGGTAGTGGAAATGAAGGGTTGGCTGAGGTAGTAGAAGTGAAAGGGTGGTTGAAGTAGTGGAAGTGAAGGGGTAGCTGAGGTAGTAGAAGTGAAGGGGTGGCAAAGATAGTGGAAGTGAAGGGGTGACTGAGGTAGTGGAAGTGAAGGGGTGACTGAGGTAGTGGAAGTGAATGGGTGACTTGAGGTAGTGGAAGTGAAAGGGTGGTTGAAGTAGTGGAAGTGAAGGGGTAGCTGAGGTAGTAGAAGTGAAGGGGTGGCAAAGATAGTGGAAGTGAAGGGGTGACTGAGGTAGTGGAAGTGAAGGGGTGGCTGAGGTAGTGTAAGTGAAGGGGTGGCTGAGGTAGTGGAAGTGAAGGGGTGGCTGAGGTAGTGGAAGTGAAGGGGTGACTGAGGTAGTGGAAGTGAAGGGGTGGCAAAGGTAGTGGAAGTGAAGGGGTGACTGAGGTAGTGGAAGTGAAGGCGTGACTGAGGTAGTGGAAGTGAAGGGGTGACTGAGGTAGTGGAAGTGAAGGGGTGACTGAGGTAGTGGAAGTGAAGGGGTGACTGAGGTAGTGGAAGTGAAGGGGTGACTGAGGTAGTGGAAGTGAAGGCGTGACTGAGGTACTGGAAGTGAAGGGGTGGCAAAGGTAGTGGAAGTGAAGGGGCGGCTGAGGTAGTGGAAGTGAAAGGGTGGCTGAGGTAGTGGAAGTGAAGGCGTGACTGAGGTAGCGGAAGTGAAGGGGTGGCAGAGGTAGTGGAAATTGGGTTTGCGAGGACAACTGTGATCTCGCCTCTTAATCTATCTTGACCGGCATTTAATGGGTTCATGATTGATTGATGGATGGGGACAGGGGAAACATCATTAAAATAGAAAGCGACATTCGGTCTCAACCAAGTTTACATGCTGGGAACATTGATGTATTTCGTGAGTACTGATAACACCCTCTTTAGAAACAGAACTCTTGGATAATTTCATGGAAAAATGCTTTAACCGTAAGGGTCATCAACACCTGGGAAATGGGAAGGGTTGATGAGAGTAATCAAGTTTAATGCTAGGAAAGAAAAGGTTTCTCTAATATCTTGGATTAAGAGCCCTTCGCCATCATCAAGGGAAGAACTGACTTCGGAAGTTTCACAAGAGTTGTGTAGCCCCTGTCACGTGCCAGCGCAAAGCAAATTCTTCAAGTCACTGTGTGGATCGTCCAAGGTTAGGCCAGCACTCAGTTTTCACTAGACATGGCTCGTGTTATGGCATTAACTTGAAGGAGCTAGAACTCTAGAAATAAGAAAAAAAAAGAGAGCTGCATTGAACTGGATTTGCCATTTCTTCCGATTACATTATCCAGGGAACGTCAGGTTGACTTGGATAAGCAAGTCAACTTAAAGTTCCTGGACATAACAACAACAACAACACACACACACACACACACACACACACACACACACACACACACACACACACACACACACACACACACACACACATACACATACACATATTCACATTCTCTCTCTCTCTCGATCCTCCAATCCCTCTGACTCGACTGCCGACAGGAAAAAAAGATAGTTTGTATTCCACAGCCAATTTAAAAAAAAATGTATGGAAATGTTGGTAAGAAGGAATGTTGAACGTTGTCTTAATGTTGCTACTGTCACCTGCTGTTACAACACTATGAACCTCCTGCACTGCAAAGGGAGAAATTGTAAAGAGGAATGCCATTCAAGGATAATTCTTATTTCTTATTGTTGACAGTATTTCACTTGTTGTGTCGTGTTTGTATTGTACTGTGATTTATGAAGCGCTAAACCGGTGCGGGTCATTCAGACCAGGGGCTTAACGGCGACTCGATGCTTCGTCAATAAATCGCGGCCGGGTCTTCGACCAGTCTGCTAATTGATTCCATTTTAAGTGAGGAACGAAGATGCTCTTTCACATGTTTGTCTTACATTTACTTCAGTTATTTCTAGATGCTTCATTGCCTTGCATCTCAAATAACACTTTATATTTTAAATATTTTTAAAGAGATGAAGTAGGTTTTATAATCTATCCGTCCTTAAGACAAATAAGTATGTAGGAATGGAAGAAGAGATAAATACAGGATATTAGTAACACTGAGGATCATATAACTTGATAAATCACATTTATATAACACTCAAGTTTTGAAGATCAAAACATTACACTCATAACATGGTGAATAAGTCTCATGGTGAAACTTGTGTAGCCAGAAGCAACAAAAATACCAGCAATACTGAACAGCACTGAGATCTGAGCATGGCTGTGTACGTCCAATAATATTAACTGTGTTCCCGAGCGCTGGTAGCACGTCATAGTTCCCAGCACATGTACAATTTTTTTGACAGGCGTTGCGATTTTTGTGGCAGGAAACGGCAAAGGGAAATATTGTCCATATGTTGGGAAGTAAAGGGAGGAGCGCTGATAATGTGGCGATAACTCGCTAGTTTCGTTCCTTCAGTGAGCGTAAATCCTTGTTTTATTGATGGTCTTCCGGAGTGTCGCTTGTTGTAGCCTTTTTCATTTTCTCTGTTTGTCCTTTTGATCTAGGGCTGATTTTTCTTAAATATGTGGTAGATTAGAATGTGTGTTTATGTATGTATGTGGATGTGGAAGAAATCTCAATAAACGCATGATTGGATATTTAAAAATATATAGTGAAAAAATAAACTGAAAATCCTGAGCACTTTTATGTGCTTACATGTATGTATGTATGAGCATACATATATTTATGTAACACGAAAAGCCTGCCTAGAGCTATCATTCAACTTCTCCATTTTGTGGTTTTTGCTTATTTTATCGTTTGTCCGCAGTTATTGCAGATACATATATCTTTCTTTCTTCTTTCAACACACCAGCCGTATCCCACCGAGGTGGGGTGGCCCAAAAGGAAAAACAAAAGTTTCTCCTTTCATATTTAGTAATATATACAGGAGAAGGGGTTACTAGCCCCTTGCTCCCGGCATTTTAGTCGCCTCTTACAACACGCATAGCTTACGGAGGAAGAATTCTGTTCCACTTCCCCATGGAGATAAGAGGAAATAAACAAGAACAAGAGCTAGTAAGAAAATAGAAGAAAACCCAGAGGGGTGTGTATACATATGCCTGTACATGTATGTGTAGTGTGACCTAAGTGTAAGCAGAAGTAGCAAGACGTACCTGAAACCTTGCATGTTTATGAGACAGAAAAAACACCAGCAATCCTACCATCGTGTAAAACAATTACAGGCTTACGTTTTACACTCACTTGGCAGGACGGTAGTACCTCCCTGGGCGGTTGCTGTCTACCAACCTACTACCTAGGAGATACATATATATATATATATATATATATATATATATATATATATATATATATAGACACACACACACACACACACACACTCACACACACACACACACACACACACACACACACACACACACACACACACACACACACACACACACTCACACACACACACACACACTCACACACACACACACACACACACACACACACACACACACACACACACACACACACACACACACACACACATCCTCATATACAACAGGCCTAGTGTCTAATCGACATGTGCCTAGGACAAAATGGTAACTAACACACACACACACACACACACACACACACACACACACACACACACACACACACACACACACACACACACACACACACGCGCGCGCGCGCGTACGTTCGTTCGTTCTGCCGAATAAGTAAAACTTGCAATTTTGGCTTAAATAGGAACGCTCTTCTTGCCGCATAAGGCAAGCGAAAATTTGTGTATGCAATAATTTCACAAAAATCCCCCTCAAGGAAGGTTCCTTGATGTTGGTGAGGGGCTCTTGATTTAGGGAATTGGATCTGTGCTCCAGTTCCCCGAATTAAGCCTGAATGCCTTCCACATCCCCCCCCCCCCAGGCGCTGTATAATCCTCCGGGTTTAGCGCTTCCCCCTTGATTATAATAATAATTCACAAAAATCATTCTGAACTTAACGAGAAAAATATATTTCATTGTTTGTTTATTATTAAATTATTGTAAACTTATCTAAAATACATTTAGTTGGCTTAGGCTAAATTAAAATGCTCTTGTTATAATAAGGTTCTTAAGGTACAGAATTATTTTTTACATTAACATAAATGAAAAAATATATCTTTAAACGTATAAGAGAGATTTTTAGAAAGTGAGTTATTGCTAATTGACCTATTTTACCTATTCGGCACGACATATACACATACATACATATATGGAATGAGAGAAAGAGGAGTGAGTTTAGAATAAAGCTGCTTCAGGTGATCCTCCACTATTTTGTATCTATCTTGGCTTGCATCCACTCTCCCTCATATTTTACCTTCACCACTTCTGGGTGCTTGGATTGTAATCCAGTGGTGCTATTCCGTCTCCTTTGAGGGATTCGAAAAATCCAGGATGGCTGCCAATGCCGTCACTGACTTCCTGAGAATGTTGAGTATTTTAATTAACAAACTTTCACAGTTTTCAGCTCAGACATTAGTTTTTATGCTACGAATGTCATAATATTTGTGTTAGTGCTGCATTATAAAATGTCATACCTCAGGCTGATTCCCGCAATTCGGCCTGGTGCCAGGCTATTCTTTTGATTGCCTGGTCAAGCAGGCTGTTGTTGTTGATAACCCCCTGGCCCACATATCCTTTGCAGCCTGGTTTGGCACTTGGCGCAGGAAGTGATCAAGGTACTTGTTCTGGCAGTATTTCTGATACATGATGTAGCAGGTTGAATAGTCGACGCACCCTGATGTTGACACTTTCCTTATTGTGCCCATCGTGCTTCTGCTCTTAACTGAGTTTATTTCACACTTCCATATTTCTCACTCCAGTACGTTGATAGGATAGTACTCAGGTTTCAGACTAAGCCCTCAAATTTCAGCTATATATTATCATGTATCTCTATGCTATTATGTGGCCTCGGCAATTTAAATGCTTTATTCGGGTTCATCCCTCTTTCCACCAGACTATTAAGTGGATTGCACTAGATGACGATGCAGTGGAGGTAAACACTTCACACAATTTCAAGAGCAGAATATATACAGAACCCTGGATGCCTGAAATATCGATGGATAGAAGTTACAAAGAGCTATAACTCGACCCTTGTAAACACAACTAGGTGAGTGCTCATTAATATTATACAAGTGTCATCACACATATAAAGCACTAACACTCAACACCAAATGAAATGCTAAAAATCTACATTCCTGGAACTATTTCATGGGGACGCGAGCTTTCACTGCAAATTGGTAGCATTCATATGCTTTGTGGCACTCCGGTAGCAAGCTTTGATTCTCTCGCTAAATGCATCCTCTGAAAATTATGAAATTTTAGACACATCCAACAGATATGTAATTACATATCTGCATATACTGGAAACATATACATTTTTTTGATAATGTACATACTTAGTCCTGGTTTATGATCTTTCTTGCCCTGTCATATCTATCGTTGAAACTGTGCTAGGAATTTGCCTCTGCCTCCACTTCTGTATTTCTCTGAAATTGCAAACATTACTGTTTAACATAAATGGGACTCAAACGTGTTTTTTGCTTAGCTTCCACCATTGTCCTTTTGTCCGTAAATACCCTATCAATACTTTCTTGTATACTGAAATCGTTTATCCCCTAGGTCTCCTTTCTGTCAGAGCCGTCCCATAAGGTTCATTTCTTTTACTCTCATAGTGAACACTCCTCCGCTCTGGGACTAGTCTCGTTGTATGCATTTTACTCTAGTTTATAAACATACTTGATGAGATGGAGGCTCAACGCTGGTGCTGTATATTCTATTGTGGACCTAACATGTATTATCTACAGAGTCTTAAAGGATTCTTTAAGATTTCTGACGACTGTTCAAGAGATATGCTAGCTTCACAAAGGCTGCAAGAGACTCACGGTTGTGTGAGACTATTTGATTAAAATGGGAATAGTTCCAAGTCTGCCCGCCGAAATTACTCCATACAAGAACGGGATACATTGGGTGTAGTCAGTATATACTTTAAGCAATAACTGACTATAAAGATTCTCTTTCCTTTCAGCACATGTAACAATAACACCATGAAGAATTAACTTCAAGTTAGACTATTGTAAAAAAGAAAACTTTATTTCTTATCAGAATGTTGGATAGTAGAACACTGTAGAGTTGAATTTCCATTTAAATATAATGAAGATACCTTTCTCACACCAGTGTCCTGTGTCACACTCGTTACACCTCCTTCATTTAATTAGTGCCTTGTTACATAAACCTCTCAGCATTTCTCAACTTCCGGCAACCAACATAACTCCCTTCTCCACCGCCACCTTAATTAACCAAGTCTCCTTCACGTGGTGAAAGTCCTCTCACACCAGTCTAGTCTGACCAGACCGAGTCTGGTTACTGCTACATGATTGTATTCCTGCCCCGGAGACACGTTAATCATGAACTCACGTCAGATCCATAGATACTATCGCCAGCAGATATTCTAGTACTAACACAAATATGACATTCGTAGCAAAACTCCGTGTATGAGTGACCTCAAAGTCGTGACATATTTGGACCCTGTATAGATGCCCATATTAAAGGTTACTGTGAAGGTCATATATTACTTGATACAGTTTTATCAGCTTCGACTGAATGAGGGCAGTTTCGTATAAGCGTCAGCCTTTGCATGAAACACTCAGATGCTTTCAAACCTTGCATGTTTTTTTCATTTTAAAACTAAATATATCTTGTGTTAGAATGAGTAATTGATTTTCCCCTAAACCGATTGACAGAATATGTCGACCCATAATAAATTCATTGGGTTGTATTGTAATTGCTGAAAATTCTCACTTAAATTATTTTTTTTTAGTTTTTATAGAAATTCATCACATAAAATATATTTTTAATATTTCTCTGATAGCATGCGCTCAGTGCTCTCAAATTAAGTTCAAACAGTATCTGAAATTAACAATTGACAGTAAATCTGTCCTGAAATTGTGTCTGTTTCTGCGAGTCTGCCACTGAAATTGTTAAATTTTCTCGTACTCTTTTCAGAAGCCCATCAATACCCGGGCTTTCTGCACAAAGCTAATTTTTGATCTTTAAATATACATCCTCAATTATTTCATTTTTAGATTAAAAAATTTACGGTGTGTTACGTACATTTATGAACGATGTAAGTCCTACACCGGACTGAAAATTGTGATCCTTATGATAAAGAAAGCATCGAAACTGTATTGATCATTGTTAACACCTGGAAGATTATATCTCAAATGTATTCTGGTGGAGACAAACTACAGTAGCCACCTGGTGGGAATTCTAATCACTGGACATGACATCACATCTTGTTTCCTGCCTGAAGTTCTGTTTGCTCTTGAAATCTCAGTTAAAATCTCTTGATTTTAACTGAGATTTTACATGAGAAATTTGATAATTTTTTTTACTATTAAGCAAGACACCACGTTTTAACTGACCAAGAAAGGCTTACCTGACGGATGGACAGATTACTGGAAAACCTTGTGGGCTACCAAAAAACATTGGAGCAAAAGAGAGACTGCCAAAATTTTCAGAGGCGGCATACGGAGTAGTATGAATTGATTGACTCTGGCACACAAGGTAACTAGAGTGCGGACCAAATATGCACAGTCATCTGGTCGGGCAAACGAGTACACAGATATGGTGAAACCCAATCGTTCAGGTGAGTCTCTGGGAAAAGCCATACAAAAAGCGCAATCTTCATTACCCAAGTCATCTCGAAAGCGCAGAGCAGTGACACTTGAATTAGGGAAATAATCTGGTTCATCATTACCTAAGAAATTTACCGCAGCTCTGAATTCTGGGAGTCCTCCTTTCGATGAAGATACCAGAATGGTAGTGGTCTTTTGCCTGCATGACAGTTCGGCAAATGACTGGAGAGATATGCAGATACCGACAGTATGCAGATAGACACACACAGTTCTAGACTTAGAGGAAACGTTTCGCTACAGTTACCTTCTTCAGTCCTAATACAGAGATAACGAACGAACATATATAGGAAGGAGGGAGGTGGCAAACTGTGAGAGGGTACAGGTTGTAGTAGTACAGCTAGAGTGTGATGGGTCGTATTTGAGAAACACCTGTCAACACTGGAGTTACATAATGAAGCGCTACCTGGTTCAGACGTGACGTAGCTGGTTGGTGTCATGTAATGATAGTGTCTAGGTTGGGTAGTAAGCGGTAAGCTAAAACTCTGAAAATGCTATAGAAACCTGATAGCTGTGGGATGGTGCTGGTAATTACTGTCATGGCAGACTCTAAACATGCTCTTTGCGCCTTAAAAACTTTGATACAACATAACAATTATAACACATGGAAATAAAATGGTAGCAGAGGATCCTTTTATTACAATTTTTCGCTCAAGTACACATGAATGAACAAATGTCGGCTTTTACCATTGTTTACTATTACAACCCAGGATTTCAAATGGCCTGTTATCCTGGGTGTGAAGGGAGCAAAATAAACACAGCAGAAAAACTTTTGACTTATATTATCCTTCAGCAATTTAGAACAGAAGTATGTACACTATATGCACTATGTACAGCGATAGGTATTAGTGCACTCCACGGTAAGCAAGGCAGAATAGAAGCCACTAGAGAGCAGACCGTGCTTCAACCAGCTCTAGAATGGGAATGACAAGGGCAGACAGGAGAGTGGTACTCACATAACCTCTGCGATTGCCAAAACCATCTTATTGGTTGGGACCTGGGTACTGGTTGAACGACGGGGCCCCATCGTCAACCCTCAGTCACCTGGTTCGCTGGTTGGGGGAGATAGCCTGTAAATGAGGGTATGTACATGCGCCCAATAAAGGTTACGTACTCTTTGCATGCCACATTTATCAACAGAACATATGTAACAGAACAGAATATATATATTACTTATATCTGGTTGAGTGATAATGAATTTAAAAGAATTTAAACCAGTGTCTTGTAAGAATGAGCACCGCTAGAAGCGTGCTCCAGACTCGTACCGTTAAAAAAGAAATATAAGAAGGTGTAACTTAGAAAGAGAACTATGCCACTTTAGCAGGTGGAGTGAGGGCTAAATAACCATACTCACACGAAATTGAAAATAACCTAAATACTTTTACCTTAAAAATTCAACTTGGTTAGAATAATTTTGATAGCAAATTTGTCTTGGGGTTGGCTGGCAGAGAATCAGGTCTCTACTTCTCCTTGTGCTGAATAACCTAAAAAAAAATTGATTACTGCACAAAAATACAATTGTAAAAAATATTATTGAAGGTTTAACTTTCTTCGATGACTATAAAGAATGAAGCGAAATAACTAAGGACACATGACGACTCGGCTAGATGAGTCGTGAAACCAGTTAAAGCTTGAATACCCATCATACTTGTATACTTTAATAGTTTTCGTTCCATGTAAGCACAACTTGAGGATACACTTCCCACCTTGTAAAATAACTTGACGGTATACCTCATTCCAGGTGAGGGAATTTGCACAGTAAACTTCATGTGTAAAGGAACCTAGAACAAATCGCTTTTCGTAAAGAAACCTGAGCACTTGAGATTCGTTGAGTCGAGGTACCTTTACCCAGACCTTAGTGAGTGGGGCTCATTTAATCTTCCTGGGATGAGAGCTGGAATAATTGTAGGGAGAGGCGGAGGTTATGTGGGAATGGGAGGTGAGAGGTGGTAGTGGTGAGAGGAGGGAAGGCGATGGTGGGAGGTTGTGTGTGGACTGGGAGTGATGGGTGGAGATGGCTTGGTGAGGGGAGGGAAGGTGATGGTGGGAGGTTGTGTGTGGACTAGAAGTGATGGGTAGTAGTAGCGTGGTGAGGGAGGGAAGGTGATGGTGGGAGGTTGTGTGTGGACTGGGAGTGATGGGTGGTAGTAGCGTGGTGAGGGAGGGAAGGTGATGGTAGGAGGTTGTGTGGACTGGGAGTGATGGGTGGTGGTAGCGTGGTGAGGGGAGGGAAGTTGATGGTGGGAGGTTGTGTGTGGACTGGGAGTGATGGGTGGAGGTGGCGTGGTGAGGGGAGGGAAGGTGATGGTGGGAGGTTGTGTGTGGACTAGGAGTGATGGGTGGTGGTAGCGTGGTGAGGGGAGGGAAGGAAGGAAGGAGAGGTTGCGTGTGGCGGATGTTTGTGTCTCGGTAGAGTTCCAGTGTTTTTGTCAATCTTTGTTGGAGGAATTGGGATTTTGGTTTTTCTTATAACAATATTAAGGGTAGTTGGTCCTTGCTTGCATTATTGAGCTGTCTACATAGTATATATGTGGTGGTGCGAGTTTTAGGTAGGGATGTGGATGGATGGTATCTCTGGCCTGCATCCTGTCCTCAGTAATGAAGATTATCAGGACGAGTACATGTACTGGAGTACCCGGGAAGGAGCTTCAATTAAAACCGGCATGGACTTTGTGGCTTGAGATCCTGTCTGACCAACGTACTGCAGTTCTATAATATTTACCAGAGTAAACCAAGAGAGAGAGAGGTTACACTGCATCTTCTTGGATTGCAAGGAAACATTAGAAACAGTTCCCCAGTGATTGATTGACCACAAGGATCAGTACTATAGCCACTCCTGGATCTGATGTATGTAAATGACCATGATGGGATCGAATGTTTTCTGTCAGCAGACGTAAATCTGTTGCGAGGAATATGAGATGACAGAGACAGTCTCAAGGGAAACTTAGACAAGTTGCAGGTTTGGTTAAGCAAGTGGCATCTGGAGTTCATTCTAAAGAAGTGCATAGTGATGCAATTTGGGGAAAGCTAGGAAAAATTTAAGACATAGTGGGAGGAGAGAAATAAAATATCGCCCAAAGAAATTGATCTGACCGAACACATCAGTCATATGACTTGGGTTGGGAATTCAGGGCTATGTAATGCTAAGGAACCTCAACGAACACTAGACTACGTATGTCAGATGTATCTTAAAATATGCAGAACCAGCTCGGGGCCACTATCTGTTCAAGCACTTTCAGAAGTTTAATAACAGTTCAAAGGTTTGCAACCAGACTACATCCAAGGCACTGTATAAGAGATTAAAGGAACTGAACCTGACGACTCTGCTAGAGAGGAGGGCTAGGCAAGATATGGTTGCAGTATAATAAGATTTATTTGAGCGATAAGGATAGAATTTTTAAAGTGCGAGGACCAGGCAAATGGGTGCAAAGGAAAGCTAAACACGCAGATAAGCCAGAAATACATCAGGAGGCACTTGTATCGTCTCAAGGTAGAACGGAAGTGAAATGAGCTGGATATACAGGTAGTGGAAGCAAATTCTGCACACTTTCAAGAATATGACAGGACATCAAGTGACAAATTGTAAGCAATATCAGTCGTTGAATCGTCATCACCGAACCTGGAGTCAAGAATAACCTGTCCCAAATACATATCAATGAGTGTATACTTGTGTATATACACTTACAAATATTACGCAAAAATCGCAGCCACGTGGGGAGTTGCAATCAACACATCAGGAGCTTGCAATGCTGCAGATAAGAGGAGGAAGTCCAAGCAAATTCGTTCAGGGGATTGTATATTACTCGAGCAATATACGTTCCCCTGAACGAATTTGCTTGGACTTCCTCCTCGTTTCTGCAGTATTGCAAACTCCTGATAATGTGTTGATTGCAGCACGAAAGGCCTAGAACTATCATTCAACTCTACATGTGGTGGTTTTGCACATACACGTATATTAGTTTGGAACTAAAAAAAAATACCAGTTAAGATAATAAGGAAGGTTGGTAAACTAGCAGTTTCATTATGCAGACTTGTGTGAAAGTTTAGTAATAAAGTGGATACTCAGTTTTCAATATCTGCAAGTAGGTGGCGCTTCTGTTTTCAGTAACTAAGAAATTTCTTTCGTCTCTCACTAAACTTCTGCTGCTTATTTTGCCCCAACGTTTACAAAGTGGTAGTTTAGCCTGGGCATCCTCTGAATAAAACTATATCTTTTTCCAGCACTTTATTTGCTAATTTTTCTTAGTTTTCATATGTAAATTTTTAAGGCGTATTGCTTGAAGCTTTTTAATGGTAAGCTGTGTGTACTGAAGTAAGAATACTCCCGTGTTCATTCCTGAGTTTAGTACTGCTCGTGAGATTTCCTTTTACCGTGTTCCTTCTAGAGTTTAGTAATGTTTGTGTGACTTTCTACTGTGTCCCTTCCAGAGTTTATATACGTAGCACTTGTGTTAATATGCACAGTAGTTGTGTCGTTAATATGCACAGTAGTTGTGTCGTTAATATACACAGTAGCTGTTTGGTTAATATACACAATACTTGTGTTAATACATGCAACACTTGTGTGATTAATATCTGCAACGGTTGTGTTGTTAATATCTGCAACAGTTTTGTGCTAATATCTGGGGCAGTTGTGTGGTTAATATTTGTAGCAGTTGTGTGATTAATATCTGCAACAGTTGTGTGGTCAATATCTGTAGCAGTTGTGGTTAATATCTGTTGCGGTTATGGTTAATATCTGCAGCAGTTGTGGTTAATATATACAGCAGATGTGGTTACTATATACAACAGCTGTGGTTAATATCAGCAGCAGTTGTGTGGTAAATATCTGCAGCATTTGTGGTTATATGCACCAGTTGTAAGGCCATAATACCATGAACTAAATTTTCTTTCTTCCAGTTCTCTCTCACTCTTTCACCAGTGGGCTAATCATGTATTGACTTTGCTAAAGTTTGTTGTGCGGAAATTCTGAGATAGGCAGGTGATGCCTAATCTAAAATATGTCAGGGTTCCTGCTGAATGTGAGGGCTAACGTCAGTGACATTAAAGTCAGTGGCACCCATCCATCAGTGGCACCCAGACGTCAGTGGCACCCACCGTTGGTCCTGTGCAGAGCTCACTTTACGAGTCCCCTCTGTCAATATATATCTATCAGCGGTGTCGTTTATGTGGGTATGCACGGTCATACCCACCTGGTTTATGTTGGCACTTCCAAACACTCTCATCGCCTTACTTCCCTTCATCTTATACTTGCACTTCTTTTACTTACTCATACCTTTCTCACCTGCCATCTTTCTCTCACACATACTTGTGTCACTCATCCGCTTCTCTCTTGCATCTTCCCTCACCCCCGCACGTATTTAGGATAGGAAATTCTGTCTTAAGTTCTTATTAAAGTTTTATGACAGATAAAAGTGGAATGATAGAGATGGGTGGAGTGTATCTTCCTAGACTTCAAGAATGCCTTTGACATAGTAAAACACGACTGACAAATTTAGAATATAGAAGACCCGGCAAGAATAAAAGGCAGAGCTCTCCAGTAAGCCAGGAAATACGTACAGAAAACAGAATAACTGTAAGGTTAGATGTGATAATTTGACAGAGTAAAGAATGGTGTCCCGCAAGGATTATTACTAGGATAATTTCCTTTCCTAAAATGTATGAACGCCTTACCAGAGGGAAGTTTGTGTGTGTGTGTGTGTATTTGCTTCGTCTCTGACACAACTGCTAATGTGATTGCCTCCGCCAAATGCACTTCACTTGCTACGTATCCGCCCTATCATCGTATTATGTAGCAAATTGCATGACTACGTACTGTTCCGCAGTGGCCATAATTTAGCTATAACGGCCCAGATTATTGCGTTCGGAAATGTATATTCTATGAAGTTACAGAATCTTTCCGTGATGTATTTCACCGGCGTGATCAGCTAACATTACAAAGCGGATCAATAAGACTTGTTTGTGTAAAGCGATATGTTATTAGTTATGCGCATTCTTAAGTTTTATAGCATAACAGAAAAACAACAACAGGAACGACAGCACTGACATTAACACCAGATATTAGGAACATTGCTGGAACAAGTGCAGAAGTATTCAAGAGGAAACTGGAGCACTACCGCCATCATGTGACAGATCAACCAGGCTGTGATGATTGTGAGAGCTAGCGGACTGCCAACAGCAACAGTCTGTGTGAATAGGCAATGAACAGTAAAGCCTTTCCTCAGGCCTTGGTGCAAGGATAGAAAAACACTCGAAATTGGTCACAGGTATATCACAGTCACACAGGTATGCCTCCAAAGCAGGTAATTGTAAGTGTATACTGAATAGTAGTGTGTACGGAAGATCGAGCCCCAACTTGAGTTGGATGACCCCACGTGAGTTAAGTACCTCATATAAACCTCCAAAGCGTGATGAGTTTAGAGCAGATTGTAAGGTTTCCGGCGTCTGATGAAACCTTTTTTTCAGTCACATTACCTTTGTCACCGCCTACTGCCCTCCTGTGGACTGATGATTTGCAACCTCAGCTGGTGATCTGCAGTCTTTGCAATGGATGATCTACAACCATTTTGTTACTGATTTACACCCTGTCCTTTGGTGTTTTACATTATCTCAGTTGGTGATTTACAACCTCTCAGCTGGTGATTTACCCCTTAGTTGGTGATTTACCTCTCTCGTGGTCATTTACCTATCGACTAATGATTTACTTCTCTACAGGTGATCTACCTTTCATCTGGTGATTTCAGAACATTAGAATTTAGGAACACTACTGGCCCATACCTCGCAGGTTCTTCTCTAAACGATTGCAACCTCTCAGCGGACTATTTACATCCGCTGACCCTGTGATTTACATGAGCCGTACCGTCTGTAAACCTGCCGGTGTTGTACCTAGCGTGGGTGTGTGTACTTAGTCTGTTTACCAGTTGACATTAAAGTTGAGGCTTAAGTGTGGGACAGAAATGTACAGAGCCATAATATATAAAAGTGAGAAGAACTCGCCGGAATAGAGAACTTGGGAACAGGGAGGGAGGGAAGCAGAGAGGAAGGAAAAGGGGAAGGAGTAAAAAATATAAGGGAAAACGGCATAGGTGAGAAGAGAGGCCGGAAAGACAAGGGTAGGGAGAGAAGGCTAGAAGAGTGCAAAGGCGGAGGAGGGGAATAGAGAATCCATGAGAAAGGTGGCCAGGAGGGAGGTAAGAATTAGAGTGAGAAAGAGGAGGAGAGAAGTCATAGGCAAGGAAAAGGGTGGGGAAAGAAGGATGGGAGAAGTTCCTGGAAAATCTCAGTTATTGTTTCTGAGGGAAGCAGCGGGTGGAAAAGCTTCCCTGACATGCTGCTCAGGCTCGGGTGTGAAGAGGCGGATGTGTGAGTGCAGGGTGTTGGTGTGTGAGTGCAGGGTGCTGGTGTTGTGTGAGTACAGGGTGTTGGGTGAATGCAGGGTGTTGTGTGAGTGCATGGTGCGTGAATGCAGGGTGTTGTAGTGTTATGGAAGGGTGTTATGTGAGTGCAGAGTGATAGTGGTGTGTATGGGAAGGGTGTGTTAGATGAGTGAATGGTGCTCGTGAGTTCATGGTGTTATTAATGAGCGAATAGTGTAATAAGAGTGAAGGGTGCTATTAGACGAATGCGTGCTGAGCGGAAGAAAATTGTTAACATAGGGAATACGGGCGTTACACTAAAAGAAAATCACCGCGACAAGTATGAGCCCAATACACACGGCCTTTTCGAGGTTTAGAACGAGAAACTCCCAAACAGCTCTTGCCACTCTCCAGATGAAACTTGGCAACCTACGACCGTGGATTTCTGTCGAGTAGAAGACCCTCGTTTGCCTCTCGTCAAATTGTAGCAGAAATCTGTTTTATGTCAAAGGGTTTTATGGAAAAGTTGATATTTTGCATTTGGAGGAGGGAGGGGGAATCTCTTTGAGGATAGTTTTCTCGGCTTACTAGTAAATTTATTAATAGATTGATGTTATGGAGTTCCCGGTAGTGGAGGTGTGTTTCACTCGGGAAACGAAATATTTTTAGATTCATGTCAAAAGATTTTTGAGTTTTGTATGATAATTTTCCGGATTTCGGCGAGGAAATAGGAGCTGTGTGATGGTTTACTCTCATGGTTTTGTTGATAAGTTGACAGTTTTTACCTGAAGGAAGTCTGGATTGTGGTCTGAATTTGTTTGTAATTAGCTGTTGTCCACAAATAGATGCATTCATTTCAGACAGACTGATAGGTTTCGAAGGCAGGCAGTGTGCTGCTTCGCAGTCTGATTGCTAGGTTTTCCAGGCAGGCTGCTAGGTTTTTGCAGATTGGATGCTAGGATTCGCAAAGTGGCTGGCTGCAAGGTTCGTAGACTGGCTGCAAGATTTCACAGACATGGTACTAAGTTTGGCAGACATGCTGCTAGATTTTGCAGACATATTGCTAAATTTTGCAGACAGACTGCTAGGTTTCGCGAAGAGGCTACTGGATTTCACAAGCAGGCTGCAAGGTTTTATATATACGTTTGTTAGTTATCAATCTGCTAGATTTCACAGTTTGCTAGGTTCTAGACACAGTCTCCTAGGTTTTACAGACAGATTGCTAGGTTTTGTTTTCTATAATCACTATTTATGCATGAAATACAAACTGACGTTACATACAACTGTTGTGGAAGCCACCAGTTCCACACTAAAGAAGAATACCAGTCACATTACTGTGGCTGGAGAAATTTACAAATAACTCAAACTTTAAAGATTCGTCATCAAATTGTGGGTTATTTGTGAATTACTCAGTATACAATTACATTCACAAATGCAGAGGTGGGGCCAGAGGTAAAGCCCGGCCTCGTTTCATCAGTATATACGGAGACAACTTGTGTCCTTGGCTGTATGTATTGATGGATATAAATGACGTATTAAATCAGTAATAATGAAGAATAGACACACTTTACAAAATAAGCTTGTAGAAGGATGACCTTTCGCTATAATAATAATATTAATAATAATCTATGAAGACCTTCATAACCCTCTTGAAAGAATGAAACGTTGTCTCAACGTGTCTTTCCTTCATGTGGATAGTGATGGACAAGTGGTGTGTGGGAAAGTGGAGAGGAAGCTATCACTCCATAACTCACTACCGCCGTGCCTGGGGGAAGGTGACAGCACCTGGTCACAGCCAGTCCAGAACACAACACATTGCTTGCAGGTTAACCAGTACACTAGATAACAGGGCAAGAGCGAATTGTGTTTTTAGTTTGTATTTAATCATTATTAGTGTATAGTGAGAAAGCACAGACCCAACCCTCCCCTCTCATTCTCTCCTTCCCTTCGCGCTCGTGTTAAAATTTGACAAATCCTATAATGGAAAAGAAAAACCTTTGATTTTTTTTTTGTTTACGATTCCAGACCAACTGTATAAACATATAGGTGAAGACGAAATTAGAAGTAGATGATATATGGTTGATAAATGGCTCGGAAACTTATGTTAGAACTTAGGCATTTAGTGTGTTCATACACTTTTTTGAGAGGTCAGTAATAGGTGCGTGTTTAGCTATACAAAACACTCACACCGTTCATAATGACAGTGTGAGAGTGTGACAGTGTGAGGGTTGAGAGACATTCACAGCTTTAGAGAGGAATATATCTTTTTTTTTTTTTCATGTCTTCATTTTGTGCAGTGTGATTTTTATTTCTCTCTTTCCCAATACCTCAATCCAGTAACCTCTCATTCCTCTGTAATTACCTCATATCTGTTTTTTTTTTTTTTTGGTCTTACATCTTCCTTATATTTATTCTTTTGATCTGTGTGTTGTACTGGCCTTAAAGCATAAAACAGTATCCACCATTAAGTCTGGGCAGTGAGTGTGGGAGCAAATGGCAACTACGTATTCCTTCTCTTCTACATTGCCGTCCATAACATTCCCCCTCACCGGTGTTACAGTCTGAGGGGAGAATGCTGCTGTGATTGCTTTCCTCCCCTCGGAAGGAAATGGGGTTAATGAGCCGATTTTCATCCCACCCCTCACTCGACACTATTGCCAAAACCAGCCACACTAGCGAATCTCTTGAAAACCTTGCTGTATCTGTACGGTCATAGTGAGAATATTGTGTATTTCAATAAGTCTATTGTCTTTTTATTCGTTGGTGTATTTTAAAGCGGTGACATATATTGTGATGATGTTAAAAATACTAGTGTTGAGGACGATATTTAAACGATCTTTACACACACATCTTGCAAGCTGTAAACTATTGCTGCAAGTCTAACTTTAGATCTTACAAGCAGTAAGCTGCTACTGTACATTTTAATTTAAGATCTTACAGGTGGTAAATTACTCCAGCTACAAGTCTTAACGTGATACCTTACTGTTGCTATACATCTTAACTTTCGATCATACAGGCGATAAACTGCTATGATTCTGACTTTAAAGGCAGTTGACTTTAGATCTTAAAGGCAGTAAACTATACTTATGCGTCTAACATTAAAGTCTTACGGAAGATAAACTGCTCAAATTCACCTAACACGAGTAATGATGACATCCCTGAAATTCGGGAACGCAAACAGACCAGGCATTTGGTAAAAATATAAAAAAACGAAGCGCTGACGGTTCATGGCAAAATAAGAGAAGTTCTCCAAGCAAACTTCCCGAGCACTTGCTCTCGCGCTCTGCCTGGAAGTACACACTTCTCTCTCTCGCTCCCAGAATACACTTCTCTGTTCCGTCGACTCTCATCTTTCGGGAGGCGATGAAAAATTCAGAGTGCGTAGTCTGGCATGGGGGGAGAGAGAGAGAGAGAGAGAGAGAGAGAGAGAGAGAGAGAGAGAGAGAGAGAGAGAGAGAGAGAGAGAGAGAGAGAGAGAGAGAGAGAGAGAGAGAGAGACTGACTTAAGCCTTATGTTGTCAAAACACTAAAAACGGTCGGGAAGGTTTGGAAGGTGGGAAATGGGAGGTGTGGGGTACGAGATGGGAAATGAAACCGGGAATCGGAAATGCAGAAGCGTAGTCTCTGGGAATGGGAAAGAGGGTGCGGTATGGTGGCTGTAATAGATGGAGGTCGCGAAAGAGGTCTGGAATGAGGTTAAGAAAGGGGAGATGTTAAATAAGGGATGAGAAAGTGAGGCTGGAATGGGTAATGAGAAAGATCTTATGGAATGGGGAGCGAGAAAGGGCATTGTATTGACTACGTGATGGGAAATAATGGTGTGGAATGTGGGACTGAGAGTAGAAAGAAGTACGAGAGATAGGGGATGGAAAACAAGAAATTTGGAGTTGTAAGTTAGTATTGGAATTAAAGTAGTGAGACGAAAACTGGGGCCGGAGAACAACAGAGTTGTACTAGCTTAGTTGTGCTAACAGGGGTCGATTCATTGCTCCTTGCCACACTTCATAACTGTTATCAGTCAACAGTAGTGATTTCTGGCCTCAAGGGACCGATCATGCTTACTCATGAAACTTTTATATTTGCTTTCAGTCATTTAGTGAGTTTCCACTTACTACACTGTGTATGTGTGTGTGTGTACATGCAAGAATTATTTGTAGAGATCGACGATTTACAGCTTACCTCCTCTGATATGCTAGAATGATTTATACTGGATTCCGGGTCCTTTCTTACCTACTTTTGAAGCTGAGTATGGAATCTTTTTCAACCACGTCTTCATGTAGTTCATTTTTTTTTTCACTTGGATTAACCAGTATTCAGTAGGGAGGCCTGGCCACAGGTTTGGCTGTGGTGATAGAAGAAACTGATTAAGCACTTTATACATATTCATATAGCTTAATTTTCCATTTAGATTTCATCTGAGACCTCGTGTTTGTCCTTTCAAACTACCTGTCTCCGTCTTACTGCCAGTTTCCTCCCTCACTTTCATGCTTTTTTCACTAAGGTATTTGAGGAGATAGAACATGGTATTGAATATGATATCGTGTATAGGGACTTCAGTAAGGCTTTCGATAGAGTTCCACATCAGAGGCTATTTAGGAGAAATTTTTTCCTGGGTAGAGGCATGGTTGACAAATAGGCAGCAGAGAGTTGGCATAAATGAGGAGAAATCAGAATGGGGACAAGTCACAAGCGGTATTCCACAGGGCTCAGTGTTGGGCCAGTTGTTGTTCACAATTTACATAAACGATATAGATGAGGGAATAAATAGCTACATAGCAAATTTGCTGATGTCACCAAAATAGGCCGTCCAATTCATTCTAATGAGGACATTAGAGCACTCCAGGATGATTTGAATAGACTAATGCAGTGGTCGGAGAAGTGGCAGATGCACTTTAATATAGACAAATGCAAAGTTCTAAATGTTGGACAGAAAAATAACCATGCAACATATAAACTAAATGTAGATATTAATATTTACTGATTGCGAAAAGGATTTAGGAGTTCTGGTTAGCAGGAATCTGAAACCAAAACAACAGTGCATAAGTGTTCGCAGTAAAGCTGACAGAATCCTTGGCTTCATATCAAGAAATATAAATAATAGAAGTCCTAAGGTTGTTCTTCAACTCTATATATCTTTGGTTAGGCCTCATTTAGATTATGCTGCACAGTTCTGGTCGCCGTATTACAGAATGGATATAAATGCATTGGAAAACATACAAAGGAAGATGACAAAGTTGATCACATGTATCAGAAATCTTCCCTATGAGGATAGACTGAGAACCCTGAGTCGGCACTCTCTAGAAAGGCATAGAATTAGGGGGGATATGATTGAGGTGTATAAATAGAAAACAAGAATAAATAAAGGGGATATAAATAACGTGCTAAAATATCTAGCCTAGACAGGACTCTCAGCAGCGGCTTTTAAGTTGGAAAAATTCAGATTCAGGAAGTATGTAGGAAAGCACTTGTTTTGTAATAGAGTTGTGGATGAGTGGAACAAACTCCCGAGTACCGTCATAGAATCTAAGACGTTGTATAGTTTTAAAAATGGGTGGGTGTGGATGTGGGTGGGTGAGAGTTGGACCCGACTAGCTTGTGCTACTAGGTCAGATGCCATGCTCCTGCCTTAGGTGAATGTGACCTGACCTGACTAGGTTAGGTCGTTGGCTTAAGCCGGTAGGAGAATTGAACCTGCCTCGCATGGGCCAGTAGGCCTGTTGCAGTGTCCCTTCTTTCTTATATTCTTATTATATACTAGCTTATAACTTCTATACTCTGCTCTTCGGATTGCTTGCATTATGGCAGCTTCCTTCGGGTATAGCTCCACCTCCACCTCCCTTAGGTGTGTGTGTATGTGTGTGCGTGTGTATATATATATATATATATATATATATATATATATATATATATATATATATATATATATAATATATATATATATATATATATATATATATATATATATATATATATATATATATATATATATATATATATATATATATATACTGTATAAACGAAGGACAGTTCACCCTCACTTTGATTCAGGTTACTGGAAGAGCTTAAACGTATTTTGTACAGATGCTGAATAATTTAGACGTACATTTTTTTACGTGTATCATGAAACTCCGGACTAATACCTTGTGAAATATATTCGAAATACGACGTGCTAACTTCATTGTTTTTTAATTAAATATATGTTACAGAAACTGGAAAAGTAACCATTTTTTAGGTAGTTTATTACAAACAAATTTTTGAGGATTTTTGAGTGCACAGGTTTAAATTATAAATAAAATAGTAAAATATTTCGTTCGAAATTTCCTGCTATAGAAGACGGAAGATGTAATTAAAATCTTCAGTGAAATGTTGCGTATTTTAGGATCTTTTTACTGTATTTTGGTTTTTATCAAAGAGTAAATCTTGGTGGTTGAAGCGGTGAGCAGCTCTGGCCGAGGATGGGATAAAAACCTTTGAGCCTCAAAAGAACTCACTTGGCGTGATATGAACGAGCTCACAGTTTGTAGACGCGGAATATAACTGTGCCGTTTTAAAGGCAAGCTTTCTCTAGTTTTGCCAGAGTCTGAACTGCAATGTTGCCGTGCTGTCTCCACCTGCAGTGGAAGTCAAATATACGTGCCTGGGCTTTGACTTTCACGTAGAAAATGGGAAGAGTGTTGTGCAATCCTTGCCTCTCGCCACGGCCACAGAGGTGCCTTGAAGGTGAAGGAAGGTGAGCAAGATGATGGGGATCCCAGGGAGATGTGGGAATGTGAGACAGGTGAAGCACTGTGAGGAAGGTGAAGGAATATGAGGAAGGTGTGGCATGTGAAAAAAGTGAAGGGGATGTGAGTTGTGTGGCAGGTGAAGGGAACGTGAGAAGGTGAGGGAACGTGAGGCAGGTGAAGGAACATTTGTGGATATAGGATATTAGGTAAAGGTTGAGGAAGGAGAGGCAAGTGGAAGGTAACACAAGTGTAGCTAGTGATGGTTCTGGAGATGACCTCCTTGGCTGGCTGCTAGGAGCACGTAAGAGATGGAATATTCAGTAGTACCTGCGTTGGTAGGGTAAGAATATCTCCCAACACGGGGTACAGCAGTACACTTTGTTATGGTCTTAAAGTGAGGGAGTGGCTTGGGAAGAAGCAGCTCGTATTAGGAGGATAACATCGAGTCCATTGGCGAGGAGTGAGAAGGCCTTGATATATTTGAATGTAACGAAGAAATTTGAGGAAGCGAAAGGGGATAGATATTATTTAACGTATAAGAGGGCCGATACATTCTTTGACACGAGATGCAAGGGAAATAGTATCATATAACTTTCTGGAATAATGCATATGTAGGTATGCAACAAGTATCAAGCTAAATATTGATACGCATTTTAACTACTTTGAGAGAGAATGGAAATTCCAAGGCCATTTTGTGATTGTGAGACCACAAAAGCCCTTGAGAGTTTAATTTCCCCTTTAAGTGGCACACTTGCATCTGTAGCTATAAGGGAAGGTATTTTGGGATATTAAATGTCATCAGTCTAACCGTTGAAAGGCGAGTGTGGAAAATGCTTAAGACTGGTTTTATATCTACACATTGAAATAACCTGTTACAAAAGCGGGAGACAAAATAAAATTATCATATCCCTGTAAAAAAAATCATGGGTGCAATAAGCACGCTGAGAGGTAGTTCAATAAACGTCAAGGTCCATAGAATATAAAGTATTTTAGGAACAGACCTCTGTCTATAGGTGACTAACATATCTTCAAACCATTCCTGTTGTTTACGGCTGATTGGAAAACGAGTTATGGGGGCAGTGATCTGAAACAGCACTATACAACAAGTGGACCATTTTACTATAGAGGTGTGTCTGGAGAGCACGAATACACAAATAATTACAATTCTACCTTTAGGAGATAACATTGGTAAGGAGACAAGACGCACTCTTGCAGGTTTGATGAGCGTGTGGGGACATGAAATCTTTCCCTCATCCCTTCCCTCTCCCCCTCCTCCCCCCATTAAACTTAAAGAAAGACACGTTGCCGCGATGTAAACCAATCCTCCGAGACACTCGAGGGAGACTGTGTCAACGCTGAATGTTGCTAGTTTTTCCTGCTG
>NC_091352.1:9236245-9248745 GCF_038502225.1 Cherax quadricarinatus | reverse complement strand
ACTCGTTAACTACGATTTACCATTGCCAGTTCCTACTATCATTAAACTTATTAAACTTTGCATTGTTGATGTAAAATTTGTATTTAATGATAAGTTTTACACTCAGAAGTTTGGTATGGCAATGGGAAATCCTCTTTCACCTGTTCTTAGTAACCTATACATGGAATTTTTTGAAACAAGGTTGCTTAACACAATCCTCCCTAACAGAGCTAAATGGTTCAGATATGTTGATGATATTTTGTGTCTTATGCCCAAAAATGTAGATATACACCATTTTCTTGGAAAATTAAATAGCTTAGCCCATTCTATAAACTTTACTGTTGAGTTTGAAGAAAATAACTCATTGCCTTTTCTAGATGTTTTAATTATTAAGGGTAATAATGAATTCAAATTTAAAATTTACAGAAAACCTACAAATAACTGTTCCTATGTCCACTATTATTCCTCGCATCAAGATAGAGTCAAACTGTCTGTTTTCTCATCAATGTTTTTGAGAGCTTTACGAATTTGTAGTCCTGAGTTCATAGATGAGGAAATATCCAAAATTTATGAAATAGGTAATGATTTAAAATACCCAAGAAATGTAATTGATAAATCTTTTAAAGTTGCTAGGAACACTTTTTATAATCCAAAAAAGGGCAACCAGCCTTATTCAACTAAAAATATGTTGGTTCTCCCTTACCATGAAAACTTGGTTGATATGCCTTCTCTTCTTAAGACTTTTAATATTAAAGTTGTATTCAAAAATCTTGATACAGTAAAAAAACTTTTGATTAAGAATTCCCCCCAAAATGCTGATGGATGTGTCTATAAGATTCCTTGTAAAATTTGCGATAAAGTTTATTACGGTCAAACTGGTAAAAATCTCGAACTAAGATTAAAACAACATAAATATAGCATTAGAACTGGACAAGATTCCAATGCTCTATTTATTCATGTAAGAGATTTTAACCATCCAATTGATTTTCAAAAAGTTGAGAAAGTAGTATCAAGCAAGTCCATGGTCGACAGGAATAAGAACATAAGAACATAAGAAAGGAGGAACACTGCAGCAGGCCTGTTGGTCCATACTAGGCAGGTCCTTTACAATTCATCCCACTAACAAAAATTTGACCAATCCAATTTTCAATGCTACCCAAGAAATAAGCTCCGATGTGCAAGTCCCACTCAAATCCAACCCTTCCCACTCATGTACTTATCCAACCTAAATTTGAAACTACCCAAAGTCCTAGCCTCAATAACCCAACTAGGTAGACTGTTCCACTCATCTACTACCCTATTTCCAAACCAATACTTTCCTATGTCCTTTCTAAATCTAAACTTATCTAATTTAAATCCATTACTGCGGGTTCTCTCTTGGAGAGATATCCTCAAGACCTTGTTAATATCCCCTTTATTAATACCTATCTTCCACTTATACACTTCAATCAGGTCTCCCCTCATTCTTCGTCTAACAAGTGAATGTAACTTAAGAGTCTTCAATCTTTCTTCATAAGGAAGATTTCTAATGCTATGTATTAATTTAGTCATCCTACGCTGAATGTTTTCTAACGAATTTATGTCCATTCTGTAATATGGAGACCAGAATTGAGCTGCATAATCTAGGTGAGGCCTTACTAATGATGTATAAAGCTGCAGTATGACCTCTGGACTTCTGTTGCTTACACTTCTTGATATAAATCCCAGTAATCTATTTACCTTATTTCGTATGCTTAGGCATTGCTGTCTTGGTTTAAGGTTGCTGCTTACCATGACCCCCAAGTCCTTTTCGCAATCTGTATGGCTAAGTTCTACATTATTTAACTTATAAGTGCTAGGGTTATGGACACTCCCGAGCTTCAGAACCTTGCATTTATCTACATTGAACTGCGTCTGCCACTTTTCTGACCAAGAGTAGAGTTTGTCTAAATCCTCCTGAAGTTCCCTAACATCTACGTTTGAATCAATTATCCTACCTATCTTCGTGTCATCGGCGAATTTGCTCATATCACTAGTAATTCCTTCATCAAGATCATTGATATATATTATAAACAACAACGGGCCCAAGACTGATCCCTGTGGAACGCCACTTGTTACTGATCCCCACTCGGATTTAACCCCATTTATGGACACTCTCTGCTTCCTGTCTGTGAGCCATGATTTGATCCACGAGAGCTCCCTTCCCCCAATGCCATGAGCTGCTATTTTCTTCAACAGTCTTTGGTGCGGAACTCTATCAAATGCCTTACTAAAATCTAAGTAAACAATATCAAATTCTTTATCGTGGTCAACAGCCTCAAAAGCTTTACTGAAGAAAGTTAATAAATTAGTTAGACAAGACCGGCCTCTTGTGAATCCATGCTGAGTATCATTAATCAAGCTATGCTTATCGAGATGGCTTCTTATAATCTCAGCTATAATTGACTCTAGCAGCTTGCCTACAATTGAGGTCAGGCTTATTGGGCGGTAATTTGACGGTAACGACTTGTCCCCTGTTTTAAAAATAGGAATCACATTAGCCATCTTCCACATATCAGACACTACACCTGTTTGAAGAGATAAATTAAAAATATTAGTTAATGGTTCACAGACTTCCATTTTGCATTCCTTAAGAACCCTTGAAAAAACCTCATCAGGACCCGGTGACTTATTTTGCTTCAGTCGGTCTATCTGCTTCACAACCATTTCACTAGTGACTGTGATGTTACATAATTTATCTTCTTCTGATCCACTATAAAAATTAATTACCGGAATATTATTAGTGTCTTCCTGTGTAAAAACCGAGAGAAAATAATTATTTAAAATCGAGCACATTTCATTCTCTTTGTCAGTAAGATGCCCATAGTTATTTTTAAGGGGACCTATCTTATCTCTGACTTTTGTTCTATATACCTGGAAAAAACTTTTTGGGTTAGTTTTAGAATCCCTAGCAACTTTAATTTCATAGTCCCTTTTAGCTTTTCTTATCCCCTTTTTAATGTCCCTCTTAATGTCAATATACTGATTCATAAGGTGACCCTCGCCTCTTTTCATACGCCTATAAATTCCTTTCTTATGCCCTAGTAGATATTTCAGCCTATTATTCATCCATTTTGGGTCATTTCTATTTGATCTAATTTCCTTATAAGGGATAAACGTTCTTTGAGCAGCATGTATTGTGTTCAGAAAACTGTCATATTGATAGCTCTCTTCGTCACCCCAGTCAACAGATGATAAGTGTTCTCTAAGCCCATCGTAATCTGCTAAGCGAAAATCTGGGACTGTTACTGAGTTATCCCTACTATCATACTTCCATTCAATTCTAAATGTTTCATAAAAAGCAGTTTTGACAATAATATGAATATTTCCTTTGGTTTATATAAATTAGATCCATTTATAATTAATAGAATTTGGGTAGAATTTAATAATACACTGGACAAATAAATAGCTTGGGGGTGAGTTTTGCAAAGGACCTGTCCAAGTTGGCTCGCCGCGCGTCACGTGTTTAACCGTTGTGGGATCTGATAGTGAGGTGCTGGCCGACCCCTTATATAGCTTCCTTGGATGCTTCACTTTCATAGTTCCTTGATAATGTGAGTAGTCACGAAAGCGCTTGGAATTTCTCTATTCTTTCAGAGTGGTTGTTTTGCATATTTTGAAATCACCTGTTTACTGTGATCTTATTGCATATATTATATATATGTATATTATATATATATATATATATATATATATATATATATATATATATATATATATATATATATATATATATATTATATATATGTATATTATATATATATATATATATATATATATATATATATATATATATATATATATATATATATATTATATATATGTATATTATATATATATATATATATATATATATATATATATATATATATATATATATATATATATATATATATATATATTATATATATGTATATTATATATATATGTATATATATAATGTATATTATATATATATGTATATATATATATATATATATATATATATATATATATATATGTATGTATATTATATATATATATATATATATATATATATATGTATATTATATATATATATATATATATATATATATATATATATTATATATATGTATATATATATATATATATATATATATATATATATATATATATATATATATATATATATATTATATATATGTATATTATATATATGTATATTATATATATGTATATATATATATATATATATATATATATATATATATATAATGTATATATATTATATATATACATATATATATATATATATATATATATATATATATATATATATATTATATATATACATATATATATATATATATATATATATATATATTATATATATGTATATATATTATATATATATATATATATGTATATATATATATATATATATATATATATATATATATATATAATATATACGACGTATCGTCGTAGCTATTGTTGCTGTAAAGTTTTTGTTTCAGCAGGCGCTGAAGATAGTGTTATTGAGGAACGGTGACAGGAGGGTTTGGAGACTTAAAAGCAGTTGTCAGCTTAACTAGATTTGAATATGCAGCTCAAATTATAAAATTTATATGTGCTTCTGGTAATAAGTTTGGTACGATTCACGTAACAGCGAATTCATTTCTTATGGTCTCATCTATTAAGTACTGTCGGGGAGCTTTTTTGATTTCTGTCCTTCAGCACTTGATTACACCTACTCTTGAAGCTGTATATGAGGTTTGTCTACTCCTAACCATCTCTTGGTAAAGCGTGTGGGTGTAGAAAAGGTAGAGTGGGAATTCTACCCGTGAGACGGATGTCATGTATAATGAATCTGGCTGAGTAGGATTTCCTCGCAGAAATACTGATGTGGAGAGACTGCCGCGTGTCCTTCAAGGAAATGGTGAGATTGTTACATGTCTACCATGGAAAAAAAAAATAGTGAGATTCGCGTGTAAGTCCAAAAAGTTGTTTTTCTTGACTGGCGCCCCCTTGTATGTCAGGAAGCAGCAGTTTGTCCTGGGAAATGGTGAGACTGTCACATGTCTGTCAAGAATATGCGACAGTCTTGAATCTTATATGTTTCTGTTTGTATCTGGGTCTGTTGTGCTTTTATATTCTAAGGTTAACCTGCAGCGATTTATATATTTGTCGGGAGATAAGATGAGTAATGCATAATTTGGCTTCTCATTGAGATCTTTAGCAAATGCCAGGTAAAAACTTTCAGTATTCGTTATATATATATATTTTTTCAATCTGGGTTTTGTTTGTAAATTGACGGGTGTTTCTTACACTTTTGTGTTATGAACCTGGTTTTATTTGGGTGGAAAAGGCAGCGAACCGACAAGTGAGTGAAAAGACACAAAACAGCTAAACCTCTATTTTAACGACGTTACGATCTAGGGCAGCTCTGTCAAGTTATAACTTAATGAAGTTATAACTTGATAAAGTTATAGGTTTATAAAGTAATGGCTGATAAAGTTATGAGTTAATGAAACTCCTTAGATCGACACTATTGTGTTGGCCTGTGACTGTTTTATTGGTAGTACTTTACATAGTTATTAATCTACTTCATATTATTTTCTAGTGTTTCTAACATTCGTTGGTAATACTGCAGTCTGAACTCTTCTCCTTTTCAACAGTGAAATGTTTGCTATGGTAATGACACATCTCTCGTTCTTTCTACCTTCACCTCTTACTTTCTCTTATCTACACCTTTCTTACTCTCTCCTACGTTCACTTCTCTTATTCTCTCCTACCTTCACTTCTCTTACTCCTACCTACACTTCTCTTACTCCTACCTACACCTTTCTTACTCCTGCCTACACCTCTCTTACTCTCTCCTACACCTCTCTTACTTTTTCTCCTATCTACACCCCCCCTTTCCACTGCATTACTCTACACCTCTCTTCCCTCGTTGTGTCATCAGTATGTAAGATATAAATTCGACAACATCAGTGTTGGTTAGCGTGACAACGGAGGCAAATGCGATAAGGGTCATCCTCGGCATAAAAGGCTTCATAAAAGCGGTTCTTGGAACATAACATGGAACACCCACGCTAGAATAATATATAAAAACAACAACAAAAGGAGACAGCGGGTTACGATGTGTCATAAAAGCTGTTTATCCTCCCTTCTCGTTCCTTCCCTCCCCTTCCCTCCACATACTTTTCCCTCCCCCCCTCTATTTCCTTCCTCCCCTTACTTTTACCCCTCCTGTCATTTCCTTCTCTCTCCCTCCCTTTCCCTCCACATACTTTTTATTCCTCTTCCTTTCCCTTCTGATGGATAAAGATAAAGTGATGAGAGAGGATTAAGGTGAAGCAAGCTTTATGAAACATAACATAACAGTGGTCAGAGCAATAAAGATCATGTCACCGGAGGCGTTTATCGCACCTGTGACATGCCTAGGATTGGACTTGAGGTTTTTTCTACCCTTGCAGTCTCTCTCTCTCTCTCTCTCTCTCTCTCTCTCTTTCTCTTTCTCTTTCTCTTTCTCTCTGTATTGTTGTAGCAGTGTTCCATAATTCTTTCCGGGCGGCTCCCGTCATCCTGGAGATATTGAACCAGCCAGCCAGCGTTGTTCTCAGAAAGATTTCTTTCTCAAATCTCTTCCTCTACTACTTCCTCCACTCTATCGTTATCTGTACTTTCTCTTCCTGCACGGTGTCTGGTCACTTTTTATCACTTTCCCATCACCTATCACTCCTTGTGTTTTTAATATTTTCGTTTTGGATTTTTTGTTGGCTGTATCTTTTTTCCTTTTCCATTCTGTTCTCACTCAATCTCCGTGGATGCAAATACAAATGTCTGGACAACGTTTCGCTCTAAGTAGAGTTTTGATATCAAAGTTTCACTTATGCATACTCTTTACTGCCCATTCTTTCACCAGATATTCACCTCTTCTCTTATCTTTCCCCTTCTATTCCTTTCAATGTCTTGGTCTCTGTCACCCTCTCTTTCTCTCCCCATTCTCTTTTCATGTCCCTCTCACCTACTATCTCCTCCTTCCTTCCTTTTGAAGGGGAGTTTTCAGTAAAACTTTACCGGCTCTATTACTTTCATGACAAGATTTCTTCTCTTTTCCTTCCAAACATTTAAGGGCAATTTAGGTGATAACTATCACATTGTTCTTTCTCGCTAATCTCATTTCTTATTTCCTTCTTCTTTCACTTCTTGTTCTCTCGCTTGTTCCTCAAATTCTTTCCGGTTTGACTGACATATAGTGCCAACAAATATGATAAACAGAAAGTTTGCGTAACAACACTGAGAGAAGCATCTGTAATGGAAAATTATACCTTTTAGATCACATATTTTAGCTTGATTTCAGAACATAAGCTTCTTCGGTCACCCCCTCCCCATTAATCCCTGAGTAAGTGTATTTCAGCACACACTATGCACCGTCGTTCGTGCCTTCAGTGTCCGCCAAGTAACCCTAGGTATCTTCTCTTGTGTTCATTCTTTACTTCATAACCAGGGTGACTGAGGGTAATGACTTCACTTACTGACACTCTTGGCAGTTGTAAATATCTTGTTCTGTATGACTGTGTGTGGGTTTTCTTATTTTTTCACTGCTACAGGAATTTGTGTTATTGTTTTAACAAAACTGACTTTGCCTTGTAGAGTAATAGTAACTGTGTTGTTACAGCTTATTCTTGTCATCCTCGGCATTGTAAATTTTGTTAAGCACATCTTGGAATCTGTGGATGTTTTGCTCTTGTCATCCCTATCCGTGCAGTTTTCACCCACGAAGCAGAGAAGTATTTATCTGAGCCATTGTGAGACCCATTTGTTGTCCAACGTGAAAAGTTGGGCTGTACTGTAACCTAGCTTAAGCTGAGTGTCATTTCCAGTAGTGCTGAGAGATCTGCCTACGAGTTCATCCTAAGTGGAAGTCAGGCTGAGCGTCACCTGTTGGTGTCTGAATAGAACCTTAGAGGATCCTCACCTTTATCTCTGAAGATCCAGCTGACGTTATTAATTTAGCTTGTTGTGCTTCACTTCAAGGATATATGTTGACAGTATTTTGTGTTATTTATGTTTTTATTGATTAAATGTAGCTGATAAAGTTATTTTGGTTTTCATTATTTTCATAATAAGAAAGATTAGTAGCTTTTCCTGACATTTTTCAGAATGATGACTTGCTCTGGAAACACCATTTCTCTTTACTGTCGCATTCTCTCATTTTTCTCCGGTTTATTTGTTTCTATGACCAGTTTCCTTCCTGTCTTAGTATACTTATTTGTCTTTTTAATAAACAGTTATTCTTTCATGTTAATACAATACTAAGAGATGTTTCTGTTACCGCTAGGCTCATTGTTTCGAGACACTGGGAGAGATCAGTCTCATGAATTACTGTACCAGTGAGTCGCGGGATCGAGGAGTTGAATTAATGAGTCACTGATCTACTTACTGGATCATTGAGTTGCTGGACCAACATGCTGCCTAACTAATGAACCGGTGAGTCGCTGGAACAATACGCTACTTACCAACTAGACCACTTTGTCGCTGAACCAGCAAGCTGCCTGCCTAATGGACCAGTGAGTCGCCGGAACAGCAGGCTACCTGCTTAATGAACCAGTAAGCTACCTACGTTATGGACCAGTGAGCCGTTGGACCAGCAAGCTACCTGCTTAATGGACCTACCTAATGGACCAGTGAGTCGTTGGACTAGCAAGCTGCCTACCTATTGGAACAGTGAGTCGTTGGACTAACTCATTATCTGCCGAAACAATTATCATAATGCTAAAATTGTTCTGCCAAAGGTGTTCTTGATAGAAGGAGGGAGGAATAGGAAGAGGGAGGGAGGGAGGAAGTGAGGGAAAAAATAATCTAGTGGTTCTAAGATTTTCCGGTGAACTTTTTGACTGTGATAAATTTTTAATATTGCTGGCCCATCTTACCATGTGTTGAATAAACATGATAAACTTTTTGCATACTTAATTACCAGCCCAGAAAAAAATGTTCCGTAGGGAAAGAAAGTGTGACTTTCACTCTCCCAACTCTAGAGGTTGTGGAGAAGCTGGCACAAGGAGACACCCGCCTATCCATGATTCCCGAAATCATAGGGAACTTGAGCTAGAGTTCGTCGCAGCCACGCTGACGGGAGATTCTTCTGCAAAAAAAAAAAAACTTGCATTTGTGGTCACAGCGGGGGTCATGTTAACTTCCCTATGGTGTATAGATATACCTAGTTGGATGAATCTTATCGTACTCAGCAGGCCCATTGGCTTACGCACTGGCCTGCATTTTTACTACTCTTCATGGGTACTACTATTCATGGGTTCAAACCCACCCGTTACGTGGTTTGTTTCCACTTAATCCATGTTGGGACTCTGATGAACCTACATTACATCGCTTTTCAACTTGAGACCCATGGTCTGTTTGTGTCTCATTTATATAAAAGAGTTTAGAATAACATGTCAGAAAATATCTTAAGGGAAAGAAAAGATGAAAAGGAGGGTAATAAGGAAAATAAAAAAAATAAAACAGGTAATTGGCAAAGGATGGAAAGGGATGAAAAGTAATAAGTAGAATGTCAAGAAACCACAAAAGATGAATGAATGAAAACTAAGAGAGCATGCAAAATAAGGATGTATCTAAGACGGAGAAAGGTCTTATTTCTGTTTTTTTTTTTTAACTTATTGTATATTTTTGACCGTAAGTGAAGTTGAATTGGGGGGAAGAACGCTCTGTAAATTTTTTAAAAGTTAATGAAAAATTGGTGGTTTGGCCGTATAGTGGTTAAATTTTATGTTTCTTTAACCGTGTAAAACAAAAGAAATTAAAGTAAGCTTATGCGTAGTATGTTTATATCTCGTTACCTGAAAGGACCGTACTAGAGAAAATAAGAGCTCTGTCATCTAGTGTGCCTAGGGGAAAGGGGAACTTTACGAGCTAATTTGGCTACGGGAAAAGAGGGGCTCTAGCAGCTGGTCTGATTTGGTAAAAGAGGAACGTACCCAGCTAGTATGGCTGGGAGGAAGAGGAAACTACTTGCAAATATTGTTTTAGTTTTATATGTTACACCTCCACATTTTATGGCTATTAATAAGGCTTCATTTTTATTTAAAGACCTGTTTTTGTTGGCAGAGGTATTATGTATGATTTCGTTGATGGGGACATTGCTGTATATACGTAATTCGTTGACGGGCATTGTCTGTTGTGAATGAGTTTGTTGACATGCATTTTTGTGTATGATCTCTCTGATTACCTCATCTTTTGTATGTAGTTCTGTATTCTTCACATTAGGTTCTTGTATTGATAAAGTCACTGGATGGCGAAACATTTATATAATACAATATGGAGTGTTTTGTGCTCTATTTTTTTTTTTTTTTTGCAAGGGAAGTCTAGTGTTATATCTCATTTATTGCCAGTTGTAATATCTTGAGCGTGAATCAAGAACTATCATTTTTATCCTGGGAGTTATGTTTTAATATATCTTGCATGAGCAAGAAATGTGGCTTATTGTTATTTTCATTGGACGTTATCCACTAAAGTCTAGTCTAACCTAGTGTTAAACACGACCACACTTGAAGAAAACTCTAATGCAGGGAAGACCATTAATTGTGCTGTAACCTTTTACTCAACACTAGGCATTGCCAAACACTTAATCACGTGAAACGTTGCAATAATTAAAGAATTCGCTGCATTTGTGTCTTTTCGCCCAGTTGTCAGCATTCTGTCATCGTCTCTATTGTTGGGAAATTTTTGTATGGCCCCAAACCGGGTTAAAAGGATCAACTTCCTGGTACAAGCATGTTTGGGCATATTCTAAGAAAGAAGGGGGCGGGGAAAAAACTAAAAAAAAAAGACGCTCCCCCCAAGCCAAAGGCTGGCCCCTAAAATTAAATATCTGATACAAAGGGGCAGCCGGGGTAAAAACTTCGAACTTTAAATGACTTTAAAACCAGGAGGGGAGGAAAACTGTTTAAAAAAATTAAAATTTTTTTTTTTCATATCCCAAAAAGGAAATCCCCAATCTAGTATCGGGCCCTTCCAAAAGGGATGGTTTTACAATGACAACAGGGGAAATTTGAAATGTGATCTTGTTTGGGTTTGGGTCTGGGGATCGACGCCTGTTTTCTTCTAAAAGCCCCCAAAAAACTAAAAAGTTGAATTTGAAAACCCTCTCCATGATTTCGAAAAACCTTGACAACTCCCATGCGTTTTGGGGAACTCTGGAACTCTTTTTTCATTAAAAACCGAAAAAACCCTTCCCCCCAAGTCCTGGAAGGCGGACGGGGGTGAATTACGTCTTAAAAAAACGATGCTTCCCCAAAAAGGTGGCAGCAAAGCATTATAAAAATTTGACCAAAGCTCTGACCCCCCAAAATTTTAAAATTTTGGAAAGGCGGATTGCAAAACCCAGTTTAAAATCACTTCGGGCAAATGGGTTCGGGGCATCCCCTCCCTCTCCCCCTGGATCATTTGACAGGGCCTTGGTACTGGAAGAAAATCAAATGCAGATGTAATAAAAAGATTTTTGAAAAAGCATTTGACAAATCGATCAGGGGTTGTAATAAAAAAAAAGTCAAAGGGGAAAAACAAAAGTGGGAGATGGCTTAAACCCCAACAAATCAAACAAAAAGAGTATTCACGAATTTCAGGCTGCCATAGTGAAGAGCTCTTTCCCCGGACATACTGCCCCCATCTTTTTTAATCTATATAGCAAAAACGGGAATAAAAAACCCCCCGGAAAATATTGAATCGGTTTGAACGTAATCAAGTATCATCTATAACTTGACTGCCACTAATTTAAATTGACGTCATCGTTAGAAATGAAAGTTATTTTAACTGATACTTAACATGATTCATCGTTAATTTTTATAGAGTTCTTCAACTCTATAAAAGACTCTTCAGGCATTGAAAAATAGCAGTGTGGGGATTTATGTAATTTATGTAGAACAAAGGTTGTTCATCGACACTGCTAGAGCTTGACTAATAAAAAAAAAGTGAAGAGTGAGAGACGAGTTTAGTGTCCGTCAGGTCACGAACTGACAAGATAACGAATGAGGCGTGGAAATTTTAACGGCGAAACCTGACTTGGGTTTCTGAATTGGCAGCGAGAACCATGCCAAGTGAGATAACTACATTACCGCCCAGCGTTCCCACGGGGCTCCACCTACCGATTTTTACACGCAAACAAAATATTGGAAAATGGAATAACAGCGAAACTCCAGCCATCTCCATTTATCCTGGTTAGGTGGCCTTTTATGAGGATACGTTGAGAAATGGCCTTCCTAGAGTAGTGTTGAGCCTGATGTTGATACTGTTTGTGCTGGCCAAACTATCAAGTTCACCTCCATGATCCACACCCCGATTCCCTACACTTTTTTTTTTTTTTTTTTTTTTTTTTTTTTTTTCCTATTTTTCCTGCGTCCAATGTTATTTCTCACTTGTTATTCTCTACCTTCATGTTTTTTCCCTAGATTTTACTCCCGAGCAGTAACCCCCCCCCCCCCTCCCACCGGCCGTCTTTATTCCCTAGAGTCTCGTTTTTTCCC
>NC_091352.1:9146245-9233745 GCF_038502225.1 Cherax quadricarinatus | reverse complement strand
GTAGGGTGAACTCTTGCCCCTAAAAAAATAGAGAAACATATTCATATATGATATACATTGTGTATCTTAAATGATGTGGTTCTTTCGTCAGTGTAAAGGTGTGTGCCGGCACCATCCCCCCACTGCCACCATTCATACCTTCGTCCCTGCTCTCCCTTCCTGTGTGATATTTTACTTCTTTCACACCTGGAGGCCATAAAAAACCTTGTCGCGACTTCACTACAGGAAGTTCACTTATGGTGATAGAAAAGATATCTGTAAGGAAATAATATACAATCAGGGGAAAAATTACCTAACACTTAAAATTCAACCTTTAAAATATACTGACGCAAAGTTAGTGTTACAGTGAAATAAAATATATTTTTTCCTTTCTCATATCCTGCATCTTTCTATGCTTAAAATGAATGATTCGCTTAGTGGAAATAAATTACTTAGTAATCAGAAAACAAAAATGGAAGCCAGAGTGAAGTTTTATGTTCAATTTGCTCATTTAGCAAAAACTGGGGGGAAGGGGTGTTGGCGAGCTAATTTTAAAATGCTCTTTTTGCAGGCCCGTGTCCAGGGAAGTCAGGACGCTTTTCATATTTTAAATGTATGTTAGAGGCTTCGACCAGCTCGGATTCCTCATGGTTTTATAAACACAGAGATTCTTGTTGGGACCTGTGAACGTTTGGGGAAATCTCTCAGCGTAATATCCTACCTGGAGTCTACCTGGAGGGTATTCCGGGGATGAACACCCCCGCGCCAAGCTTCCCGGTGGATCAGGGCCTGATCAACCAGGCTGTTACTGCTGGCCGCACGTAGTCCAAGTTACGAACCCTAGCCCGGCTGATCCGGCACTGACTTTAAGTATCTGTCCAGTTCCTTCTTAAAGGCAGTCAGGGGCCTATTGGTAATTCCCCTTATGCATGGTGGGAGGCTGTTGAACAGTCTTGGGCCCCCGGACTCTTATGGTGTTTTCTCTTAGTGTACCAATAGCGCCCCTACTTTTCATTAGGGGTATTTTGCACCGCCTGTCAAGTCTTTTACTTACGTAGGGAGTGATTTCTGTGTGCAGATTCGGGACCATTCCTTCTAGGATTTTCCAAGTGTAGATTATGATATCTTTCTCTTGCCTGCGTTCCAGCGAGTACAAGTCTAGTGCTTTCAAGCGTTTCCAGTAGTTGAGGTGTCCTAGTGGGTTTTCATGACAGTTTTTATGGATTCTAATCTTCGCACACAGACAGGCTTCCGGGACTTGCCTCTCCCTCCCTTCTTTCTCATAACCTCAACTCACTTAGCTGCCTCCTGTTGCATACCTGTGGCCAGTTTCGAGAGTTCTTCTCTTACAGTCGCAGTACTGCCTGATGTCTTTCACTATAGACTCCCTATTTAACTAGGCTTTTGATGCTCGTGGCCCGCATGTCAAGCGGACTAATGACTTCCCTTTCCCCATCACATATCTTACACTACCTCGTTCAGTATTGCAATCCCCTTAACCCAGTGGTTCCCAAACTTTTTCAGCTTGTTACCCAATTTAACGTGCCACATAAAGCATGTTACCCCTTTCACAAAATGTTGTTATTATTGATATATATGGCTAAACGTGAACGTATACAGCCTCGCATACTCTGCTAATCCTAGCAAAACCATTGAAAACGTAAGAACCACACATACATTATATATAAAATTAATAATAGCTACAAATTCACAGTAACAGTGGGTAAATACTAACTATATACTGCACAGGGCAGTACACATACATACCAGCTTATGTCTACCTCGGCTGATGCTCACAGATAAACTGACAGTGTGAAATAGAGGCAGCCTCAGGAAGTGAGTGACACGTACTGGACAGGTCGATCTGGGCTACTGAGTGACTTTTGTCCTGAAGCATACTTGTCAAAATACTTTTGGGTTTCCACACACTTAGCTATATATTTCTTCTTTTCTAATACTGTATATTAGTTTTTGATGTTTATTGTTATTTGGTTTAACTTTATTACTTACTTATAATAGGTTTACTTTGCAACTTTATATACTAAGATAAAGTTAACAATAATCCTCATACCTGGTACCGCATTGTTTTCTTGATTTTCAGAATTCATAACTTTTTTTCTGTCACCCCTCCATTACCCCCCAAAAATGGTTAAATTACCCCCAGGGGGTAATTTACCCCCAGTTTGGGAACCACTGCCTTAACCCAATCACACTGGGAGGAAAGACCCTAGAATCCTTTCAGACCTCCACCCCTAGACAGACTTCTGATTCCCTTCCCCACTAAGCTAGTACCAGGTAAACCCTTTAGAGATAGGCTAAAAGAATATATATATATATATATATATATATATATATATATATATATATATATATATATATATATATATATATATATATATATATATATATTGGTACAACATATTCCCGTCAGTAGGAAACTGGTCTCAGGTCAAACCCTTGAAATCGGTCACAAGTAGATAACAGAGCATAAAACAGTTGGTTGGCGAAACGTCTATATAGTGAAGATACTTAGATGTTGCACATGTGTCTTAAGTTCATCATTAAAGCCAGAGAGTTCTAGCCAGACATATTGACACGTGAGTTATATTTGCATATTGGGAAATATTTCTTTTCTAATCCCAGCCAAAACATATTTCTAGGGAATCAAACTTCGGATGCATTACTTGGCATCACCGACCTACTGACAAATAATTTTCGGCCCGTGTTATTGGCGCTACTCCTTAAGAAATAATTTATTGGAAACCAACTGAAAGTTTGAGTTGAGGAATTTAGGTGTATCGGTCGAGCCCTAACTTTCCGTTACATCAAAATTTTAATTATCGACTTGACAAAGTTTTAATGATTGAATATAGAATTAAAATGGAAATCGCTCGTAAATTGTATTTGGTCATGCTGAGCTAGTCACCGACGTTGCTTGTATATGTAAACACACACACACACACACACACACACACACACACACACACACACACACACACACACACACACACACACACACACACACACACACACACACACACATGTGTGCCCGCGCGCGCGCGTGTGTGTGTGTGTGTGTGTGTGTGTGTGTGTGTGTGTCGTGCCGAATAGGTAAAACTGGTCAGATAGCAAGAACTCATTTAAAATTAAGTCCTGTCTAAAATTTTCTCTTATACGTTTAAAGATATACTTTTTTAATTTAATGTAAAAATTAATAATTTTGTACCAAAAGAACATTAGGAAACTTACCTAACCTTATAACAAACGCGATTTAATGTAGCATAATCCAGCTAAAAATATTTTAGATAAGTTTACAATAATTTAATAATAAAGAAAATTATTGCATATACAAATTTTCGCTTGCCCTACTCGGCAAGAAGAACGTTGCTATTTAGGTCAAAATCGCAGGTATTATATATATAATCGCAAGTATATATATATATATATATATATATATATATATATATATATATATATATATATATATATAATGGAAAAAAATATTGATAGTATTCTTGTGAGTGCTTATCGTGTATTTTCGATAGAGGCTGTCAGTGAAACAATTTGTTTTTGAGTGTATTTGAAATTGAAATTTAGCATTTTTCACTACTTATGGTGAGGCTTCGCCGAGAATAGATGTCGGGCTTCTCCTGGTGGTTTAGCCTCAGTTTTACTACTTGCAGAGAGTGTGTGTTATCTCTTTATAAATTACAAAACTTACGTGTCAGGAGCTTGATAAATAATAAAATACTTTTTATGTTAGTTTCTAATGTAATAATAATCACGTTTGTGAAATTAATTATAACATTTTAACCAAAGATGTTGTTTAATGATATACTGTGTATGGCAAGAGAATATATGCGTTATTTATTATTTGAAGAATAGTATAAACACAGCCATCCTGTACTAAATCAGCCTTATACCACAGTGGAAGTTAGTGCTCACCTTACCACAGTAACTCTCCGCTCTTGATGTCACAGAGGAAGTTGGAAGAGTTAACCTTAATACAGTAACTCTCCGCTCTTCATGGCACAGAGGAAGTTGGAAGAGTTAACCTTAATACAGTAACTCTCCGCTCTTGATGTCACAGAGGAAGTTGGAAGAGTTAACCTTAATACAGTAACTCTCCGCTCTTGATGTCACAGAGGAAATTGGAAGAGTTAACTTTAATACAGTAACTCTCCGCTCTTGATGTCACAGAGGAAGTTGGAAACGTTAACCTTAATACAGTAACTCTCCGCTCTTGATGTCACAGAGGAAGTTGGAAACGTTAACCTTAATACAGTAACTCTCCGCTCTTGATGTCACAGAGGAAGTTGGAAGAGCTCAGCTTAACACAGTAACTCAACGTTCTTGATGTCAACAAGATTCTTTTCCAGTCACAGTTGGGATATTTGATTAGCTCTAGGACTAATTACTAAAATTATTTTGCAAATCGCAGTTGGGAAGTTAATTAGCCGAGAGGATGTAAGAAAGGGAGTGGGACAGTTTTCAGAGTGGGTTTTATAAGTGCAGCTTTTATTATCTCCTAATTGATGACTTGCTGAAACTTTAAAGAAAAATTGCATTTCAAAAGTAAAGAAAAATTTTGGATATAAAGAATCTATGTTTTTGTTTGCATATGCGTTTTGACGGACGACTTTTTGTTTTCAATTGAAAATCAAATTAGCAAATTGGACGCCAAGGCGCACGTGGTCTCGCTTGGCTCAGGATTGTTGAGTTACGTTTATTAAAAGGTGAATAAATCCGCAAGTCTGTTTTATAAATATGTGAAATAATCTTATTTACAATGGTCACATATTTATGTTGATGTAAAATAATTGTTTCTAAATGCTTCGTATTTCTCTCGAAAACGCAATCTACTTTCAAAGAACGTTACAGAGTTAGTATCAAAACCGGCAAGCATAGGATGAGAAAAAACGAACCTCAGAAACAAGAGATGCTGAGCTGTCGTTGATATTCTTCAGAGCACTACCCGATCATAATCAGGCGAAATTGCTTATCTGACGAATTTACACAGAATTTCCACTGCCCTCATTAATTGAAATGCCTAAATTACTGAACAGCCTAGGACCTTCAAAGCACTGCTTGGGGTACACCCCAGAAAAATGTATTATAATTTGTATTTGAAAAGCCCTGAAGAAACTGTCTAAATCTACACGTTGAAATTAACCCTTAAGGAAGCTATAGGCATGATAGATCCTGCACAACACTTCACTGACAAGTAAGGATGTTATATATAAAACCTATAAGATAATTAAACACAGCTATTTAAATAAAATTTTTGATAGCCCTATAATTGACAAGGAGATTGACAGATATCTCAGCCATTCCTTAACAGCCAGTCTGAGTGTCGTAGACAAAAGCAGACTGACTTACAGTGAGTGCTCCAGGAGATTATCCCCAGAAATACCAACACAACGATTTGTCCCTAGCTCTATCAAGGTAGTTAAACCCGGCTGGCTTTCATCGTAGACTTTTGGTGATATTCAAAGTGAAATTTGTATGTATAATGCTGCAAATGTATTTTCATAGTAAAAATAATCGAGGTATCTACTGCGACCTCCCCCTCAATTAGGCCCACACACGCGCTATTGAATCTAGACTTCACGTGAATATGGTTAATTGCTCTAGTGTTCTGTCGTTATATTTATGAAGCCTTTACGCTTTCCACTCTGTAGTTTACGAAACTGTTGATCGAATTACTCACCGAAACTATTATTCTCTCAGGTTACCAATTTATTTTCGATGTTCTTGTCGCTTTCCTATCAAACTAACGTACGTTTGTTCTGGAATGTGTGAATGTCGGCAAGTAGGGCTATGTTTTCCAAGAATAACGGCTTTGGCTGAATCCCGGCTCTACACCAGTCAGTGGCCAGCACCCGGACAAGCACTCGGCAAGGGAAGTGCTTGTCCATGGATATCTCACTTAGTCTGTAGTTTGTGTACGAGCAAACATAACTGAAGTAACTGATGTTTATAAGTGAATGTAAATAGTATTATATACACTTATTATTTCATTATTGATGCACTTTCTTTTTTGTGTTTTATTGTCACTTAGTTTGTTGTTATAGACTTCCGAGTATATACAGTATTATTCAGAACACATTTAATCTGAACTTTTTATATTTAAGTAGTCGTAATTTTCGTGTTTTCAGACACATTATTGGCTAAGAAATGAAAAAATATTGTGTGTATCTATAAACAGTAATTCGTTAATGTTACGGTTAAATATAGTCTTTTATTATTTGCAATTAAATTGGAGCTTAAGAGCTACACTATTTTTAGCCTTTTATGATACTTTTTTCTGTAAACTAATGTTTTAAGACTTGAGAATTCAATCCGATATTAGATACTCTTTGTAAATTTATTAATTAATTCATAATGTAAAATTTGCCAAAATATTCATTGTGGTATATGTATGGAAATATAAACACATATGCAGTATAATGTGATCCTTTATTGACAACGTTTCACCCACTTTGTGGGCTTTTTTAAGTCACACACAGATCTACCTGGGGTGGAAGGTACGGGATCCACCCCAGGTAGATCTGTGTGTGACTTGAAAAAGCCCACTGTGTGGGTGAAACGTTGTCAATAAAGAATCACATTATACTGCATATGTGTTTATATTTCCACTGTGTCGGTATTTGATACCATTTATTTCCGTGGTATATGCATACACACACACACACACACACACACACACACACACACACACACACACACACACACACACACACACACACACATGCTAAACATCAAATTAACATAAGTAAAGGAAAAGAGAAAAGAATAAAAATTAAAAATAAAAAATGGGTGGTGTGTGTGTGTGGGTGCTAGAGTGAATGATACAGTATTTTTCAGCTCAAACTTTCATAACTGATAAAATGATCCTGTTCAAGTTATATATAGTTCATATTTACAGATTTTTTTAAGAATGTATAATCTTCGAAATGCCACCAGTAGGCACTAGAATTTACTGTATTGAACTTTCAGAATTTAAGGAAATCAAGTGGATTTTCTTGCATGAAAAAAATTGAAAACCACATTTTCAGTGAATCTCAAAGTATGTATTGAACTTCACCGATAGCGAGCAGGTATTGCTTGTTATTTTACAGTTAAGGAAAGTATGTATATTTTTAATTAAATACCTGAAACAAGAGTGATATTAAGATTCACCTGTGCTTTAAATAATAGTGCTGTTGCGTGATATAGTAATCTTAGGAAGTGATTAGTGTTGCAAAGAAGTGATTAGCTTTTTGACGAAGTGGTTAGTGCTACTAAGGAGTAAAATAGTGTTGAGAAGTGAATAGTGTTCGTGATAATTTGTGTTTCTATATCGTGCGACATGTGACGCATCAAGCTGTACATATTTCATGGAGGTGTGGAGGGACACTCCTCTTCGAGGGGTCCACCCCCTGCCCCAGGTCTCAGCTGCCACCGACTTTGCCTCGTCCACTGCTTTATCCTCCTCCACCGCCTTCCTTTCTTCCTCCAATTCTCTCACCACATTATCCAAGGCCTTTGTCACGTCTTCCAGAAACTTTACCTCGTTCTCACACGCCTTTTCCTCATCCTCTCCATCCCCTTCGTCGTCGTCGTCATCTTCCCCGTCGCCCCGAGGTCACGGGCTGGGTGTGAGGGTTGAGGGGGGACACATGAAGGGGGCGTGTGTGGAGGAGTTCGGGAGGGGCCAGGCAGCCCCCCACCCCCACACACAGTCTCTTGTGCCCCGCGTCACTAGCTACCCTGACGCCTCCAGTGACTTTCGTGTGCCTTGTAGTACACAAGTTGATGCGAACTGTGTAGGTCAGAACTGCGCAACCACCCCACTAGAACCCCTCCATAGAACATTAAGCACTGCTCTGGGCTCATACACTCAGGCTACATCACATTTTAATGGAGAAAGTGAGTGCTCTACGGAAAATAACAATTACTCTCATGGCACTCGCATTGCTATTAGTTCGTGCAGGGAACACGAGGCAGCAGACCTGCGTGTGGGCTGGTTTGGTGTTGGTGTTGAACGTAGCGTTGACCACCCGACCTCTGGCTCTACTATCAACGGTCTGCCTACTTCTTCCTACCATCATACTTACCGTGCCATCGAAGAGAGTCTCAGGCGTCACAAAGTTCAGAATGGAAAGTTGCCTTCGACTAATGGAGCAGAGAATGGCATTGCGGTGTCGAGGTACAACAATATCAGGATTCAGAACGCTGCTCAGGTGTTAGCGGGGGCAGGACGGGGGTCGGTGACCTCTCCGTTAGATTTGAGCATCAACGCAGGGGGCATACAACAGCCCACCCGTGCACGTTCGCGCCCCTCCGGTAACCATATCTCCATCAGACCCAAGCTCTCTCTTCCCGCCGACGATCAGGACCCCGACAGCCCCGACGAAGGTCTGGTGGACGGCCCTGGAGGACTCACCGGCCGTGTCAAGAACCTGTGTGGTTCCTTCAACCTGGCCGGGGATACCATGGAAGGGATTATCCAGTGCCTGGTCTTCCTCAAAGCCTTCAGTGTATGTATCCTGCTTCTGACTACACACTTTCTGTCTTCCTCAAGGCTATCAGTGTATGTATTCCGCTTCTGGCTACACACTTTCTATCTTCCTCAAAGCGTTAAATGTATGTGTTCTGCTTCTGGCTACATACTTTTTCCTCAAGGCCTTCAGTGTGTGTATTCTGTTGTTTAGTCACATTCGTTCCTCAAGGTTTTCGGTGTATGTATTCTTCTGGCCGTAAACTTTCTTCCACAAGGCCTTTAGTGTATACATCCTGTTTTGCCCTGTCACTGTCTTTAATTTTTTCAGTGTATATATCAGCTGCTTCTGGCTACAAGCATTTTTTCTCAAGGCCTTCAGTGTATGTATCCGCTTCTGGCGACAAAGTTTTCTCTTTCAGTTTAACATTGAAAAACCAGTAGAGAGCTCCTTACCTATAAGATATTTGCCTCTCACTTTTATTAATAATGTATTATTGCTGTATGTTTTCTTTTGTATCCTGTATCTTCTGTATTCAAAATAAAGATTATTTTTTCACCTAGTAGTTGTTGATAAACGGAAAAGTTATAGACAGTTTTAGAATGGAACATTTTTAATACTGGATAATGCTTCTACAGTGCCCCCTTTGCATCCTCTTGCTTGAATATTATACAGTAACATATTACTTACCGTTCCATTTGCCCCCTCTCTTCCCAATATCTACCCCTCGCTCCTCTGAATCCATCCCTCGCTTCCCTTCACTCCCCTTCATCTGTCGTCTCCTCTCCTTTTCGTTCCATGTACACATTAATTATTGTTGAGGAGTGGTGTCAGGTGGCTGATGGAGACTTATGGTTGGCCCTCTCCCCATCTCCAGCCCTTCTCTCTCCCTCCCTTCTCACCCACCTCTCTCCTTTCCCTCTCTCACTTCTCTCTCCCTCTCCCACTTCTCTCTTTCCCTCTCACACTTTTCACTTTCCAATATTTCTCATTTTTCTCCTTCACACCACTCCATTTTTTTGTTTTGCAACGTCTCATTTCTCTCCATTTGTCAGCATTCTTCCTTTCCTCTCACACTTCGCCCGTATCCCCCTTCCCTCTCACTATTCTTCCTTCTCTCTAATTCTTTTCCTTCTCTCCCTTTCATCTTGTCCATTTTCTCCCATCTCACTCTTTTCCCTTCTTTCCCTTCCGTCTTACTCTTTTCTCTTCCTCCAGTCTCATTCTTCTCCCTTCTCTGGTTTGGCTTCCCTTTGTTCATACACATAGAGCATAGCAGCACCAAACTTGGATAAATTAGTAATAGAGAAGACGAATGCAGAATATAGAATAGAATCTCTAGATTATGTTAATGTTAATAGTAAAGATGTATATTTCAGTTTTGCACTTTACCTCCTATGACATTCTGTAATGTTTATTTTGTCTTCCCTGCAGGTAAGTGTGGCTTGCGGCAAGGACTGGGCTTGCGTGTGTGCTAGTGATGACCTCGCCAGTATGGTAGGTACTAAGCTATATACAATGTGGCAACAGCAGCACTCGCTCTAGGGAGAGAGAGAGAGAGAGAGAGAGAGAGAGAGAGAGAGAGAGAGAGTGAGTGAGTGAGTGAGTGAGTGAGTTCCGAAAAGAGGAAGCAAGCAAATCAGAGGGTGCTAAAAAAAGGTAAATTAACCATATTGATTATATTAACCCATAAGAAGGAAATTATAAGGGGCGGCTTCCATCTGACAGAGCTGGGCGCATAATACTATCTTAGAGTGGTAGATAAGACACATAGGCAACATTAGGCAACTTTATTCCGAAACGTTTCGCCTACACAATAGGCTTCTTCAGTCGAGTACAGAAAGTAGGCATGAGCAGTAGAGATGTGAAGACGATGTAATCAGTCCATCACCCTTGAAGTCGTAGATTTGATATTGTCAGTCCCTCAGCCTGGAGAGGTTTTGTTCCAAAGTCTGGAACTAACTGAAGATCAAGCGACAGTGTTGAAACTTCAATACTGTCGGAAGGAGAGGTCCATCAAGGGTGATGGACTGATTACATCGTCTTCACATCTTTACTGCTCCTGCCTACTTTCTGTACTCGACTGAAGAAGCCTACTGTGTAGGCGAAACGTTTCGGAATAAAGTTGCCTATGTGTCTTATCTACTAACCTGTCGGTATTGTATACCATTTGATAATCACTATCTTAGAGTGTTCGTTATCTCTGGAACGCTAAAAAGTTGGAGGATAGGCTGAACATATAACATACTGGAAGAAGAGAAACGAAAGCAAGTGGAGAAAAAAGTGCGAGAAGTGGGGGTGTCATAGGCACAATTAAAGAACATTATCAACATCCATGGCCGAAGATTCTTCAACTTTCTACAAGAAGATTTGAGAAATAATGCAGAATAAAAGAGTCAAGGGTCTCGAGGAGACATAAGTTTATACAGAAAGAGCCTGATCGGCTAGGCTGTGATTGCTGTGTACTTTGGCTTCAGGCTGGTTGCAAGAGTTTAACTCACAAAACCGGTTACAGTTGCACCACTATTAAACGTATAGACAGGGGGGAGACATTGATTGGATTAATGTGGCATATTATGTCTATTTGCCGAGTTGTACCCAGAGTAATTGTGTTTATGTTGGAGAGACGAGAAGTGCTGCTCTTGACTTGTGTCCACAGGTGCCTTGACCGCTTGTGGCCTCGCGGGGTCTATCCTACTTAAATTATATCCGGGGGGAAACCCTAAACCCGTAAAGGTCATATAGCTCCTGAACAGTGGAAGGTGGTCGAGCAGTCAGATTTGATCCGAGGAATCGGAGGTAGCTCTGGTTCGTTAGACGAAGTGCCTTTCATCAGCGTTCAGGAGCTCCCTTGAAGTGATGTGCTACTGAGGGACTTTGGAATGTAGAGAGAACTTAAAGGTCCTACATTCATTTAGTCCGCCTCTGAATGACTCACGTGGGTTAAACGTTGTGAATGATACAATAGTTCATCGAACATTTAAATTATAGGAAACTTTTATCAGAATTATGTATCCAAATTTGCATATAAATTATACAACAGTAACTGGTTTCAAATCTACACAGTGAAATTATGTCGTAGAATGAGAGGCACTTATCATTCGTTGTTTCCGAAATGCTCTATAACCCGTGTGGGTTTAGCGTTTTTCACTGATTAAATTAAGATGAAATCCATTCAGTGTTCCCATTTTCTCCACTATATCCATTCTCTTCCCCCCACAGTCTGTCTCTTCCCCCCACAGTCTGTCTCTTCCCCCCACAGTCTGTCTCTTCCCCCACTTCCTCTTTATACTCATCCTCCCCCCGTCTTCTCTTTCTAATCTTCCTTTTTTCCCTCATCTCGACTGTGCCCATTTCTCTCATCAAGCAGCTGGGGACGCCCATCTGCTTGATGTTTACCTACCGATCAGCTGATTTCCTAGTAGTTTTTTTTTTATATAGATATTTTGTTCATCGAGTGAGATAAATATTTATCGCTGTAGTTCTTGCGGTTTGAGCTCATTAAAAGGAAAGAGATGTTTGATTTTAAAAGTTAAAAATAGTTACAACAGTCAGATACTAACAATACTCTGAGTCATCACTCATCAGGGAGTCTCTTGTTATGACAGGGAGCGGTTGATGTCACCATTAGTCACTTAGGAGGACTCATCCGGAGATCATTCTCTTGTGACCTCCAGAACCGGTCATTTGTAAACTCCGAAACACAATATATACAATGTTTGTAATTTGATGAAGACGGTCGCCAACCAGTGGCTATTATCAATTCTATACAGAGTTTATATATGGAAGACAGGGTAAAGGACTGAGAGACCTGGTCAAGGACTTGACCGCGGGGGACGTTGACCCCCAGAACACCCTCCTGGTAGACTCTAGGTAGACCCTGAGCCGTGAAAAATGTTCAATCTCTTGGTCTTGCTCAGTCTGAAATAATTGTAATGTTTCCAGCCGAGGTTGTGGAGAAACAAAATGTCTGAATTTTGACCTGATTATTTAAAGATTTTAATGCCAAAGTTTGAATTAAAGTAGATGGAGTTGAAATAAATATAATAAGCTTCATATTTTCTCCAGGCAACACTAATTCTTATTTCGTGCAATAAATTATAGAAAATTACTATTGAACCTGACCGAGAACAGTCATAACGACATCTTCATATTTAACAATTAAATATGAACGACAGTACTAAGAAATAATATTTTAACAGTAGTTAACATGAATTAAAATAACTAAACATGAATAACAATTAAAACATGAATAGTAATTAAACGTTCTTTGATTTGTTTAAAAATTAATACTAAAAACATTGAAGTGAATTTTTTTATGTTAATGTGTTGTATTGGCAACAATGTATTCTCGTGTGGGAATTTGCCTCAGGAGTTGTCATTGTTGCCACAAGCTAAAAAAGAAACGGAAGCTCCCGTGGGAGCTCCGGACTTAGGAACGCTCATGAAAAATGTGTCGTCTCTCCCTCAATATACTTTATTTGTTGTTCTGATTTATTTCTAGATGAAGGTGAAAACATTACTAGATACACTAATTTGAGTGTCATAAAATATAATTGTCTCTAAATAACCCGTCTTCCAACTTGAACATAGAGCGTGTGGTTTCCAACTATTTTTAATCTGCAGTGTCTTCCCCACTGCCAGACGTAATGCGTTTGTTTGTGTAATGTTATTAGCTGTTTACCACAGGTAAATATAAGGTATTTAAGATGTAGTTTGATTAACCTAATTTTGTTGAGTTTTTTTTTTTTTTTTTAATTTTGATCACGCCTTAATTCGTGCAGAAATTGACGCACTGTAATTCGTTGGGTAAGTTCCTGCCATTTGCAGGACGGATTGCTTACGTACCTTTCCTTTACCGTTGATATGAGTTTGATAAGTTTCCAGAGTTTTTCTATTCCCGGAGCCCGGCTCGTCTGGTGCTTACCTGGTTAACCAGGCTGTTGCTGCTGGCGGCCCGTTGGCACATATATCCGTCACAGCCTAGTGGATCTGGCACCTGGTGAAGACACTTGTCCAGTTTCCTCATGAAGACTTCTACACTTGTCCCAGCCATGTTTCTGATATCTTCTGGTTACATGTTGAGTAGTCTGGGGCCACCAATGTAGTTGCAGTGATCTTTTATTATGCCACTATTAAATATGGTAAAAATTACAGTGGTGGCAACCCAACAATACTCCATAGAACTGAAATTATTACTTACGAGAGCGAGTTCGGCAGACGGTGCAGAGTACCTCACATGAAAAGCACGATGCAGCTGGTACACTAAGAGAAAATTTAATAAGAGTAAAGGGTCTTAAGACCTTACAACACGCCCCTTAACTGTCTTGAAGGGTAACATGGAAGGTACTTCAGGGCCTGGTCCCAAATCTGCTCACAGCCATAACATACTGGAAGGAGAGATATGGGAGGAAGTGCAAAATAAACCCAGTGAAAAGCAGGGGTGCAGTGAGCACAATAAGGTAACACTGTATCAACATTCGTGGTCCCAGATTATTCAACATCTTAACAAAAGATATCAGAAACAGTGCTGGGACAAGTGTAGAAGTGTTCAAGAGGAAACTGGACGTTTTCATAAAATGCCAGATCAACTAGGCTGTGATGGATACGTGGAGCTGCGGTCTACCAACAGTAACAGCCCGATTGACCAGGCAAGCACCAGAAGACCCTATCCCATGGTCGGGTTCAGGGAGTAGAAAAACTCTGGGAACTCATCAAAGGTAAAAGGTAATTTGACTGGTTCTTCCATACACAAATAACCCACACAAATAACCATACACAGATAACGTTTCGGTCTGCCTGGACCTCTCCTATGTGTGGGTTATTTGTGTATTGTCCCCGTCATGGTATTGTGGCTTTTTGTTCTTTATGGTTCTTCCAGATCGTTTCTGCGCAGCGAGCTCTTGAGAATAGTGATCCACAGAAGAATTCGAAAGGAAGTCAACATATAAGCTGCAGGAATGTTAACCCAACATGTAGCAATAATGGCTAAGCCATTGTCAGTTCCTCACAGCTTTGCCCTGTGCCTTGCTTAGGTAATTAGGGATTTGAATTATAAAATTGCGATATTATTTTGAGAATTAACCGGAAATTATTACGTACAGAGCGGCAGTAATTTTGAGGATTATAATTACATAGTACAACATGGGTGGGGAGGAACTGTAAATATTAGAGTGAAAGAGACCTTGAGTAATTAGAACACCTAACATATCGTCAGAAATACACATAGACAATGCCATGAAATACACATGCGCCATATAATGTCAACAGCATATGCAAGATTAGCAAACCTTTGAATAACATTCAGGAACCTGAATAAAAAAAACTAAAATCTTATATAGATATATAATAGTCTAGTCACTGCATACACAGCACCTGCAAGGAGCGTATTAATCCAGTCACCATACACAGCCTCGGCATGGAGTGTATTAGTCCAGTCATTGCATACACAGCCCCAGCACGGAGCGCACACCTGATCAAGTACGTTAAGAAGCTCGAGCAAATCCAAGGTTTTGCAAGCAGGCTAGTACCAGAACTGAGAGGAATGCATTATGAGGAGAAATTTAAAGAACTGAAACTGACAATCTTGGCAGAGAGAAGGACGAGGGAAGACATGAATACGTCATACAAAAAATCTTAAGGAAAATCTGTAGGTCAAAGAAGTGCAGACAGTTTGAATTAAGAGAACCAGGATCAAGAGGACACAGTTGAAAGCTGAAGACACAGATGAGCCAAGATGTAAGATATTTCTTTAGTTTCAGAGATGTTAAAAAGTGGACTGACTAAGGCGAGGCAGTGGTAGAGGCAGACTCAATACACAGCTGAAAGAGTGGACATGAAATATCTAAGAGGAAAGACATCAGTGATTATGATCAAAGTAATCTATGAGGCGGGGCCAGGATCTGAGTCTCAACCTCCGCGAAAATAGCTAGGTGTGCACACGCACGTGTGTTGGCCACTTTGACTGCAGAGGCTTTAAAGGACTGATTTGTTTCTAACTTTATTTGACAGCCAGTTGACACTTGGACCTTAACACAGCATCTTTAAATAATTTCGGCATTTATGTTACAACGAACATTTAATCGAGAAATTAATCTTGCATTAATATTTAATAAATTGTAAATATTTAGTAAAAAATATTGCATTTAGCAGTGGCAGTTGTGGCCCTGGTTGAAGTAAGTCAAGGTTGGGTTAGCATTATCATGATGTAGCGGGACCAGTGTTGACATTGAGCGTGGCGGGGACCATAAACTCACCATGTGAACTGGCGAGCATTCCCCAGAAGCACCTGCTGCATCAACATCATTATAGAGCACTGCCTCACACCGCCGCCTCTTGCCTCCATCTCTCCGCATATTTAGACCTCGCTGCTTCAGCCATATTCCTTTGACCGGGAGTGTTATGCCAAATTGGCTGAAAAAGAAGACACATGAGAAGTGGAACAGTCACAAACAGAAGTATTGGAAGTGGTGTTTTATAGTAATGAATGGGACGAGAGCTTTCTGGGGACGTTTAGTGTATTTCTCCTGAATATGTATAAATATATAAATTTTACTATTTTATTATAATCTCGTAATATAAATATAAAATTATAACTTAGCCACTATTTGGATGCAGAGAAACGTCGCCGAAATTTTCCTCTCCAAATTATTAATTAATTGTTAATTGTTCTAGTCGCGGCATTGTTTATTTAGTTCTACGACGATATTATACAAGTAGAGCAGAACGTGCGTCATAGTAGTGAAAGTTTTAAGATGGTGTAGGAAGAGTAACACAGATATAAAGCCGAGTCGTATGGGAGGTTCATGTGGTACTGGCCATGTTGTCTTATATTCTGGCTAAACTGAACCATGACACCAAGGAGCTTTTTTTCCTTCGCTATCTTATCTCGCTCTCTCTGTCTCAGGTCCTTTCCGCTTGTTCCTTCACTCTACCAGTCCCTTTTGGCTCTCCCACACCCCGCTTTCTCTTATCATTTCGCCACTTCCTTTCCCCTTTTTTGTTATATTTTTACCACTCCTTCCCTCGTCTCCCGTCCACTGGTCTCTGCGGGATCCCATTCAGCCAGTGACTGCGGTTGGCTCCGCCATAATGAGACTGTGATCGTTTGACGACACACTCTTACTTCTTTCTCATTGGCGTCTTTTTCTCTCTTATTTATTATGACTTTCTCTTAATATTTTTTATTAGATTATTTTCTTTCTCAATCTTATATTTGTTGCCTCGCCAGGATCAATAAAAAGAATCGTTCACTCACCTTAGTTCTATCCTTCAAGCATTCACTATCACCTCACTTCTTCCCTCCAAACGTTTACTCTCATTCATTTCTTCTCTTCAGACGTTCACTCTCACCTCACTTCTTCCCTTCAAACGTTCACTCTCACCTCACTTCTTCCCTTCAAACGTTCACTCTCACCTCACTTCTTCCCTTCAAACGTTCACTCTCACCTCACTTCTTCCCTTGAAGCGTTTACTCTCACCTTACTTCCCTACACCAAACGTTCACTCTCATCTCAGTTCTTTCCTTTTGGTCTTCACTCTTAGAGTTCCTGCGAGAAAGGGCCAGATCTTGGGAATACGTTAAGAAAACTCACATTTGGGAATTGGATCGGGCCAAATGTGTGTCCTGGGCCGAGCACTCTGGAGATTGTCAGATGATAAGTCCACTAGTGCGGAATATTGTTGTCCGATAAGCTATCAGACCCAGATACACGGTAGCCTGCCTGGGTCATTGTCGTGTAGGAAAATGGGATATATCTGCAATGTGCTGCTGCTATCCAATTCTGTATGATCTCTGGGTCTGGTGTTGGATGCTGGGGGGGGGATGGAGAGGGAAATTGTGGGTAGTAGCGGAAGGGTTGTGGGTGTTGGAGGAGGGGTTGTTGATGGAGAAACTGTTGTTTTCTGTGTGAGACTTAGAAATAATGATGTGGGAGGATCTCATATTCAAGGATAACAACAATGTTGCCATTGCTACTGCAAGGAAAATGATAGGCTGGATAACTAGAACTTTTAAGACAAAATATGTTGAGCCAGTGATATTCTTCAAGTCACTTGTTCTCTCCAGGCTAGAATACTGCTGTGTACTAACGGCCCCCTTCAAGGCAGGAGAGTTTGCCGAGCTGAATAGAGAAGTTTCACTGTATATACTCAGCTAAACCTTTGAACTACTGGGAACTCTTCAGGTCCATTCAACTGTATTCCTTAGAATGTAGGAGAAAAAAGTACATAATTTACATCTGGAAAATCCTGGAGGAACTGATCGCAAGCCGGAGCATTGAAATAATTCCGTGTGTCGACAAGAGACTTGGCAGAGGCTTCAAAATACCTGCAAAAAACAAGGGCGCGACGAGTACACTAAAAGAGAAGTCGATGAGAGTCAGAGGTCCCCGACTCTTCAACACCCTCCTCCGCACATAAGGCGAATTTCCAACACACCTCTAATGGTCTTCAAGAGGGAATTGGGCAAGTTCCTCAAATCACTGCCTGATCAACCGGGCCGTGGTTCGTAAGTTGGACTGCGTACTGCCAGCAGTAACAGCCTGATTGATCAGGTCTTGATCACCCAGGAGGCCTGGTTTGGAACCATGCCGCGGGGGCGTTGATCCTCGGGAACGTCCTTCAGGTATCTTTTAGGTGATGATAGGAATGAAATGAAGGTGCGTGGAGGAGAATTGTGGGAGGTGGTAGTGGGAAGAATTGTGGGACGTTGTATGGGGGAGAATTGTAGAGATAGTTGAAGGTAACTGCAAGTAGTGGAGAGGGTTACCGTGTGCTGGTGGAACTGAAAGATATATGCCGTGCTGGTTATAATTATTTGTAGGGATTTCATATTGTCTGTTGGTTGTTTGCAGAGAGAATAGCGGAGGTTGGAAAGAACAAGTGTAGCCGGCGTGAAGAATAGCATATGTTACGTACAGTGTGTTGTGTATAACACCCAGGGATGAGTGTGTGTGTTGTGTACAACATTCAGGGAGAGTGTGTTATGTGCAGTACCCAGGGAGGAGGTTGTGTGTTTGTGTACAGCATCCAGAGAGGGTGTCTTGTGTACCCAGGGTTGAGGGTATCAGTAAAGAAATACATAAAAATATATTTTTTTCCGTGTACACAGATTTCAAGGAAAATCGATATTTCATATAAAAATTTTTGTCTGATATAAAGTGATTACGAATTTGATTATTGCACAATAAACACTAGTACCAACATCCTTATTAATCAAAGCTTCAAACAGGCCTGGTCTGGACTGGGCGATGATTCCAGGAATCAAAAAGTCAATATACAGGGCACTGTGGCATCAGCTGATGTGATCCTGTCACTTTAATGCCTTGGTTAGTATTATACTTCTTATATGTTAAGTAATTATGTGTTATGCGATTTTTAATTTGAATATGTTACATGGGAGTATAGACGAGTGGTTTTGGGAATGTTGGAGTGTGAGGAAGTTAGTATTTATGAAGGGGTCCAGAGGAAAACAGTGTTACCACTCTGAAGGAGAGGCGTAGATGTTTCAGTTCGGAGAATCATTTAAATTGTAATGACTGAATACTTTTGGGAAGACAGGTATTGAATGAATGATGATGAATATGCTTCCTTGTTTCTTTTCGGGTTATCCTATCTCGATGTGCGTATTGTAATTTGAATGCATGTTATATTAAAATCTTATGTACAGGCCTGGTGGTTAACGCTCTCGCTTCACACGGTGAGGGCCTGGGTTCGATTCCCAGCCAGAGTAGAAACATTGGACGTGTTTCTTTCAACCTGTTGTCTATGTTCCCCATCAGTAAAATGGGTACCTGGGTGTTAGTCGACTGGTGTGGGTCGCATCCTGGGACACTGACCTAAGGAGGCCTGGTCACAGACCGGGCCGCGGGGGCGTTGACCCCCGGAACTCTCTCCAGGTAAACTCCAGGTAAACAGGAAATCAGTATTTATATGTCGGTTCAGGTGATACTGTTACAGTAAAAAAATTCATCTCTGTACATTTGATGGTGCACATTGCTATTGTTGATATAGTGCACTACTTGTACTATACTTCCGTTAGCTACTATTTTCTTTTATTATTCTTTACCTTTGAAACAATAACCGAGGAAGAATAGAAATAGCTAAGGAAACTGGATACAGAAACGACAGAAAGCCAAAGCGGCATATTACCATGAATATTGAGAGAAGGTGCTGCAACACTGAGTAAGTTGACAGGCCAAAGCTACACTCGTTGGGAACATGGGGAACTACCACACCTCATGGAAGAAAATTAGTATTGAAAAAGGTGGCATTAGCATGGGTAAATTACAGAACAATAACATTATCTCACATTCCATGCACATTGGAGAAAGTAGTGAAAATATAGAGATAAGAAGATGCGTCTCAGAACTTTATAAATAGGTATTCACAAATGAAGACATGTTTAGGCCGGTAGGTTATTACAAATAGGTAAATCTAATCACCAATCAACACCTGCACACACTACTCTTCTACACCTTTACAAACTATCCTCCGACTCACAAAGACACTTCTCCTACACCTGAAAACACACTCCTCTTACATCTAAACACTCACTACCCTTAATGACACTCTTCACACACACACACACACACACACACACACACACACACACACACACACACACACACACACACACACACACACACACACACACACACACACACACACAAATAAATATACAGCACACAACACATATCACACCACACCATCCCACCCAACTAACCATACACTTCTCTCCTACACCTATATACACACTCGCCTACCATACTCACACATACCGTCTAACAATATGATATATCGAAACAGACACGAGCTATGACCTTTCTCGCTGTTAATACTGAAGCATTTCCAGAGTTGAAAATTGTTGCACAAATCGCTCTCAGCTCGGCCATAACTACGGGCAGTAAACACTGTGAGTCACAAATCAGCCAGATTTGTGTGTTGCTCTTGTTACACTAATCAGTATTCAGTTTGATTACCCAGCGTAGACCCGGGACGGGACTTAGTCTCTGGGTTAACCCGGAGTCGCAGTGGTCGACAGTGGCGTGTTGAACTTAATACACCACGTGGCTAATTACCCTACTCTTACCGGAAACATATTAGTCCAGTCACTCTTGCAGTAAATGATGAACTAATTGCAAAAAAATATAATTTTTCTGTGTTACATTGATGATAAAAGGAGTTGTTGCAACATCAGTAAAATGAATTTAACTTTTCGTACACTTCATGCATATATATTCGCTTTGTTTTTGTAACTGATTTTTAATGCTAATTCTTCTGAAGACCTACCCACAATGCACTGATGCAATTAAAATTTATTTATATTTATAAATTATTAGCCAAAAAAATCGAGTAATGAGTGAGTATGGGCGAAATAATTATGTTACTGTGTGATATACAGGATATATAGTAAATTATTGAGTTATGAACATAGCATGGTGTCATATAATTTTAACATGTTAATATTAGCAGCGAACAACAGATAACCTTGTTATGAGAAATCTTTTCGAAAAGTCAATTTTACTGCACATATGACATTTTTCGGTTCGTCCATGTTGTTCACACATGTTAAGGATGAGTTTGGTATGTATGCCTCTGAAGTAATATTAATTTTTTCCGGTGTTAATATTAATTCTTCCTCCGAGGTGGTCAATATTTTACGCTGCTTCATGGGTACAAACATGCTTGACACACATTAGGATGGTTAAGGTAATATTGCCCATCCTTCCTTACCAACCCCAGCCCCCCTCCTTTCCTCTCACCCTTATCCTCTCTCTTCCCACTCCTGCCCTATCCTTACCTCCCTCCTAACCGTTCCCTTCTCTTTCTTACCACATCAATCTATTCTCTGGTACCTATACTCTCTTAAATCATCACTTCTTCCTCTTCATTCATTACCCAACCCCTATTCTTCCTCCTTTTCACTCATTTCCTCCCTCTTTCTGCTCGTCTCTCCTTACCCCTTACAGGTGTACTAACACATACATAAAGATAAAAGCCCCTGCAGTCGTCCTTAATAATCACCATCACCAAAAGAAGAAACTGCTTAAAAGATCTACGTATCCGCCCATTTTCCTTTCACAGTGCATACATTATCTTCATAAAACTCGTCTCTTCTCCTCCTGCCATTATCATAATCTCTCTCGCAAAAAGGAGAAATTTGGCTGTTTGAAATTCTTGAATGCCTCACAACAGAAAAATTTGAAAATGGAACAAAAATTTGTTTCAGCAAATCACTGACCATTGTTGGTAACTTGTCGTATATTAGTGGGGCGGAATGTGGTGGGAGGACATAGAGTGAGGCGAGTGTACTCACCAGTTTGTGTGCATGAGTCTAGACTCAGCTCCTGAACCCGTCTCTTAAGCTGCCTATGCGTGTGCGCATGGGGAATTGTATCTGTCTGTCCGTGAGAGGGGAAAAAATTGCATTCGTTCGTGTTTGTATGATAAACATACTAGATGTCCTCTTCCATCGCAGGCGGGCGGGGGCGTTTACGCCACAGCCCGACAGCCCGCTGTTGGCGACACTGCATGCCGCCAGCAGCGCAAATAATCTAACTGTCCAGGTCAGCAACCATGATCCTTGGTCCAGGACTGCGCCATAGGCATTAACACAAAACACTCAACAGGTAACCCCAACTGCCCTTTGTTTCTCCCTGTTGATGGTTCCAGGGATCATCGCCTCCGCGGCGCGGCCTCAGACTATGCTTCCTGCTTGACGGCTGGACTATTTACGTTGACGATGACAATACAGCCCAGCTGCTCAGGAACGTGTTCGAGCATTCCGTCATGTTCTCTCGTGAAGAAAATTAATTTTTTTTATATCTTCCCTTAAAGAGAGAAAAGAACACTTGTCGACAGTTGTTTTTTCAATGATGGAGTTGTTAAACAGACGTTTCTGCAACTGAGTTAGTGTTTCCCTTTCCCCTTCCTCTATTCCTCTTCTCCCTCTCCCCTTCCTCTATTCCTCTCCTCTTCTTCCATCCCTCTCATCTTCCTCCATCCGTCTCCTCCCTCTCCCATACCCCTGTCCTTCTCCCTTCCCCTCTCTCTTTCCACCACCTCTCTCTTCCTTTCACCGTGCTCCTCTCCCTCTCTTTCCCCACCCTCGATAAATAGCTGGTCTAACTATAATCTGGAAGTCATGATTTATTTCAATAGTAATAATTGGGCGAGGGCAACTGGCATGGAATTGTTTGCAAGACTGAAAATAATCTTAGATCATTTTTTTATGGACTTGACCTACTGGTCGATTACCTGAACACCCGGATTATTGATGCTAGCCGCACATAGTCCAACGTGTATACCACAGCCCAACTGATCAGAAGCGAACTTGAACTTATTAATTCCCTCTTGAACACAACTGAAAGTTTATTGGGAATTCTCCTTGTGCATAAATGGAGGGAGTTGAGAAATTGAACCACTCAGTGAGAGACCTGGGAGTTATAATGTCGGATCATCTCACTTTCAAGGAACACAACAGTGTTATCGTAACTGTAAGAAAAAATGATAGATTAAATAACTAGAACCGTCAAGGCAAGAGATGCCAAGCCAAAGATGATACTCTTCAGGTCAATTATTCCATCTAGGCTGCAATATTGCTGTGTACTAGCGGCGGCTCTTAAGGCAGGCGAAATTGCTGAACTGGAAAATGTACAGAGAACGTTCACAGGTTGTATAAACTCAGTCAAGTTCCGAAATTACCGGGAACGCTTGAAATCTCTAAAACTGTACTGTTTAGAACATATACGAGAACGATGCATCATAATCTACATCTGGAAGACACCAGAGGGATTGATCCCAAACCTTCACACCAAATATACTACACACGAACACAAAAGGCTTGGCACACGGTTCAGGATACGTTCAATGAAAAGCAGGGGAGCAATGAGTACACTCAGAGAGGTCAATAAGTGTTAAAGGGCCACGACTCTCAAACACCCTCCCTTCATACATAACGAGATTACCAATAAACCCCTCACTGTGTTAAAAATGGAACTCGGCAGATTTCTCAAAACAGTTTCTGATCAGCAGGGTTGCACTGCATACATTGGACTGCCGGCGGCAGGTACCAACAACTTGATCGATCAGGCCAGCGACCAGAAGGCCTGGTTTGGGGCCGAGCGACTTCAAGTATATCTCATTTAAATTTAATTGTCGCCACAATGTAAAATTATCAGTATAAATTTATACGAAAATTAATTAAACTTATCAGCAAGCTTGTTGCAGAAATAAATTTATTGGGAAGTCGTATCGAGAGAAAGTTTGAGGTCCTGGTATGATCCATAGAGCCGGTGTATAATAGTTGAGAGGTTGGGCCAGGAGCTGTGAATCCACCCCTGCAAGGATAACTAGCAACAGCCTGTTTGACTAGGCGAGCACCAGACGAGCCTGGCTCATGGCCGGGCTCAGAGAGTAGATATACTCGAAATTCTTCAAAGGTATATCAAAGGTAGGGTGAGGGTGTTCCATGGTAGGACCAGAACCAGCCGCCAGTGAATGCAAGCACCACCCTGCCAGCCCTGACTGGTTTATTGTGTCGTAGCTCTGACCGCTGCTCACAGCGTTAGGGATGAGCCTCACGCCCTTCCATTTACGACGTTATCTTGCTGGTGTGTAAGTTGGACGTTGATTGGTCTCTCTATGTAGTAGCAGCAGCGACGGCAGCAGCATCAGCGGCAGTAGCAGTAGTAACAACAGTATGAGCAGCAGTAACAGCAGCAGCAGCAGCAGCAGCAGCAGCAGCAGCAGCAGTAGTAACAGCAGCAGCATCAGCAGTAGTAAGAGCAGCAGCGACGGCTGCAGCAGCAGCGGTAACAGCAGCAGCAGTAGCATCGACGGGAGTAACAGCAGCAGAAGCGGTAATAACAGTGGCAGCAGCAGTGGCGGGGTAACAGCAGCAGCAGTAACGGGGGTAACAGCAGCAGCAGTAACGGGGGTAACATCAGCAGCAGCAACGGGGATAACAACATCAGCTGCAGAAGCGGTAACAACAGCAGCAGCGACGGGGGTAGCAGCAGCAGAAGCGGTAACAGCAGCAGCAGAGGCGGCGGCGGGGGCGACGACGACGGCGGTAACAACAGCAGCCACGATAGTGTTCAAATTTTCGACAACTTTTAAATGGTAAGCCGTAGGTTAATGGAAATGCAAAGCTTCCTCGGTTTGTGTGTTCTTAGTTTGGTAACAGTTGACAAACATATCTTTTATTAAATTTTGTTTAAAATAAACTGCTGGCGCTGTAATTTTTTAACTGAGGTTTGAGTGCATAAAGAAATCCTTGAAAAAAACGAATACAATCATATATGATCTACATAAATTGCGTCTCTCCTAAAAATAGAAAAAATTGATCATAGAGATGACACAAGACTGCAGAATTGCCATAGTGACCTGTTTCGAGAGATTTCCTGTTTGCGGGAACCATCCTGGGGCTAGGTCTGCACTGTTGATTGCCTGGTTAGTCAGGCTGTAGCTGCAGTTTGCGCGCTGGCCCACATATCCATCACAGCCTGGTTGATCTAACACACTGCGGAGATAATGATTCGTAACGAAATAATATTAGGTGTGTGTAGGTTTGGAATGTGTTAAGCGGAGGAAAGAAAAAGCAAATTGCGTAATTCATCAGGTGACAACAGGTAACAGTACCCGCAGTAACGTGGGCGGTAACAGCGGCCGGCAGTAACAGCCTGGTTAATCAGGCCTTGACCCACTGCGAGGCCTGATCATGGTCGTATTTGTTCTTAATATTGTGATTATTTTTGTTCTTAATCTTGTTGCTTTTGTTAATCATGTGGTAGTTCCAGGTTCTCACATGGAAGGCATTCATGTGTCAGATTTAAAGAGTGTAAGACCTGAGGAACATGATTGGCTCAGTCAGCAGTTCAGGGTAGTGCACATATGCAATAATTACAAACGAGCTATAACAGATGCAAATGAACCACAGGGTTGATGTGCATGGTATTACTTTATGCAGTAATCGCTAATAAGTGATACAAGATGCAAAACAACCACAGGGGGAGTTGAATGATAGCTCTAGGCCTTTCGTGTTGCAGTCAGTGCATCAGGAGCATGCAGTGTTGCAGAAATACGTAGGATATCCAAGCAGATTCGTTCAGGGGGACGAATCTGATCGGACTTCTTGCTTATTTCTGCAATATTCCAAACTCCTGATGTGTTGATTGCAACACGAGACGCCTAGAGTTATCACGCAACTCCTTCTGTGGTTATTTTAAGTGGTACTTCATAAAGAGTGATTTATTTGGCTTAATTCCCTGGTGTCTCAGAATGGTGAAACAGCTGTCATTTTGGTGTGAAGTCCCCGTTAATTTTTAGGATTTTCTGCTTGTATTATGCCTCTTGTGTGTAAAAATACTGCCTAAATTGCTACCACAATAATAGACAATAACTGGTGTCCAAGATGGCGGTTTACTTGTTAGGAAATAAGACAGCGTCTACTGACAAGGGTCTTAATATTACAGATATGACCCGTCAGTTCGTTGAGCATCTCCTGGCAAACCCCATCGAGGTTTTATACTGCGTTTTGGTAGAGAGAGAGACCAAAAAAATATCAGAAGAGCGACTCACCCAGAGGCGGACAGACAAATGAAGGCATCGAACTTATTCAAAAATTCTCTCTCTCTCTCTCTCTCTCTCTCTCTCTCTCTCTCTCTCTCTCTCTCTCTCTCTCTCTCTCTCTCTCTCTCTCTCTCTCTCTCTCTCTCTCTCTCATACATACAAACAAAAATATATATATATATATATATATATATATATATATATATATATATATATATATATATATAATCTCACACACAAATACAAACGCACGCACACAAGGTGCTATAAAAGGTTCCTTTTGGTCAATAACGTTTGTAGTATAACAACTAGTTTTGACGGTAAGAGAAGCCTGTCTGTATATTCCTGTCCTATACGGGTTGACGGTACAAGGCATTACCAAACCTTCTTCCCAGCAGAAATTGGATATTTTTCTTCCTGGCTTGTGATGAAATCCATCTACAATTCTCACTCTGATGGCTCCGAATCACAAACCATCATGGTCTAATTTCTTTTTTAATCTCTGGATGGACGTGAGCCATTATCTTTCATCTTCTAAACCGGGGGTTTCAACCTTTTTTGGCCCAGAACCATTTCTGTGGGCGGCGTATCGTTGATTTTCCTCGAGTGTACCATCAAAAACTAGACGGGAAACAACACCACTGTAAACAAACAATACCACGGGCGGGATTGAACCCGCGGTCAGGGAGTCTCAAAACTCCAGACCGTCGCGTTAGCCACTGTAGATGTACCACACTTACTAGCGTTTATCTTCATAAGTTAAAAAAAAAATATGATTTGTGTACCTAGAATTACTTAGTGATGTACAAAGAGTGAGCATTTTTAGACTGTCACTTTTTAGAATCGTGACAAGCGAACATTTCCTAGGAGAAAAAGAAATGTTATATAACTTTCCTTTTGAAAAGAAAAGTTTCTCCAGAATAAAAGACTTGTATAGCGAGAGAAATCTGGGAGCAATATTCGCGCGAAACTTTTCACTAGAAATACAAATGAAACTAGAAGTACAAATTAACCCTAGACGCGAGGACGACCAGGGAGACATGGCCTTGACATACAGAATTTTCAAGATTCTAGAGTCGAGAGGGCGGAGCAAGTCTGAGGAGCCACAGAGATGTTAGGAACTGCTATTACAGTCTCATGATGTCAGTAAGTGCAACTCACTAAACGTATTCAGTATATCTAAGTGCAGCGTGTAAATGGTACAGAGTATAAATGTGTACAACGAAAATCTGCCTGATATCACCAGTCACTAGCTCAGCGCACCAAAGCAAACTATTAATTTGGTTATTTGATCCTCAATGCATAATATACACTCAGTGGCCACTTTATTAGGTACACCCTTCTAGTGATGGATATAGTCCTCCTTTGTCCCCGGAACAGTCTCTATTCTTCGTGGCATGGATTCAACAAGGTGCTGGAAACATCCCTGCACATTTATGCTGAGAATCTCCGGTTCTACTCCATCCCGAAGGTTTGAGCCGAATTCTTGAACCCACGCACATAACTCGGCGAGTAAAACACAGTGGGCCAAGGGAGGCGATAACCCACGGAACCATCAGTAGGTAGACAGCAGGTAGGAAACCTGAAGGTTACTTCCTGGGGTCAACGCCCCTGCGGCCAGGTCCCAGACCAGCTCTCCCTGTGGGCCCAGACCTGATCAACCAAGCTATTACTGCTGGCCGCACGCAGTAAAGCGTGATGTTGGTAGTTTCACAAGTCACACACAAACATCGCCTTGCAGGAGGGAGGTAAACTTAACACAAACTCTGAAAACATCTGCAGCTGAACATACACGGGCCTCCTCGTCCCAGAAATGAAAATTACACAGATTTCTCTAAACTTCGAAATGACGCAATCAGAATCCATTCAGACCACAATTTCCTCTAGAAAAAAGAGTGAATCTCGTCCTTCATTACCGTGGCACGGCGCCCTTTGCCTCTAAATAATTCATACGATCTGGCATCCGTAAGGGAGGAGTAGGGGGAGGGTGGAAAGGGTGGCAAAGACCACCTCTCTGGAAAAGTTAATTAGGGTACAAGTAAACTCAATTCTGCCTACCCCCGCTCCTTCTCTTGTATTAGAGCGGGATTACACCAGCGACAGTCAGACTGCATCTCGTCAATGTAATGCTTTACGCTCTTACTGAGAAGACCTGCTGGAAATCTTTATAGAATTTTATTATTGTTGTTATTTTTATTTTTTTTATTGTTATTATTTGCAGCAAGGAATTGTTCCTGTCTTCCATTTCCTTCAACTGAACTTGATTGCCTCGCCTCTCCTCAACGTGCTGTATGACCTCTACTGATTTAACACTCTTGATGAATATATTCATAATAATAACAGTAATAATAATATTAATATTACTAAGAGAGAGAGAAAATGAGTGAGAGTGAGAGTTGGGAAGGAAGGGGAAAGATCCATATTGTACTAGAGGAAAGGCAGCATCTTGAGAATAATGATATTACTACAAGAGGTGTATTGCAGTACTAGCTGCTCAACGAGAATAGCATCACGTGTCAACCTCTTATGCTAGTTTCTTTGACATACAAAGAAGAGGCAGGAAGAAAATGTATAATGAGATGGAAATAACAGGGCGAGAAATTCCAACAGCGAATACCAAGTTCAGGCGCATCATTCGTAAGGACTTAATCTGAAAATTTCTATTCACGAAGTTCATATGCGCATTGCAAGGACTTATGATAATATAGCATAAGGCATGCAACCTTGTAACATCTTGCGCGTGACGCAGTTGAGCCATCTCATATGTTACGTGGCGACGCCATCTCGTGCGTAGTACCATCTCTTGCGTAAAACAGTGACGTCTTGTACCTGAGTCACGCAATGGCGCCATCTTATATATGACGCAGTGATGGGATCTTGTATGTGACGCGGTTTCGTCTGCACATCATGAGCGGAGTTTTAAATAATAAAACGTGTGGTTAGGTGACCGCTGTGAGGAAGTTAACACAGGTATTACCATAGTGTGTGTGTGTGTGTAAAACTCATCCTCTTTTGCAGTAGTCGATTCCCAACTCCTGACCCATCCTCTTGACTACTGTCGACCACCTTAACCAATTCCAGCCTCCAGGGCCCAATCATACCTACTCATGAAGCTCTGTGATACGTGTCTGACTGGTTTCGAGACTTTCTACTCCCCGCATTCGGCCTGGTCCAAGCCCTTCTGTTGACTTCCTATTCAACCAGGCTATTGCCCACTAGGCACCATAGCCATCACAGCCTAGTTGATCTTGCACTTGGCGGAGGTGGTTGTCCCGTTTCTTTTTAAAAGCCTCTACATTTCTTCCATTAATCTTTCTGATGTCTGTTGGTGGTACGTTGAAGAGTCTTGTACCAAGGATGTTGATACATTGTTCTCTTATTGTGCCCACGGTATTTCTGCATTTCACTGGCTATATTTTACACTTCCACGCATATCTGTGTAAGATTTGGGACTAGCCCTGAAGTATCTTTCATGTTATTATTAGTTTTCTCTTCTTGGCTCCAGATAGTACATTCCAAGTACCTTGAAACGTTCCCGGTAGTTTAAGAGGTTTATTGGCTCTAAAGGGCAGGGCTCAGTGGGCAGAAAACGATCTTTATACCATTTCCAGCTTTAATGTATCTCCTACCTTGTACTGAGCTATCAACACGGACGAATATTCTAAACGAGAGAGCACAATTGATACGGATAGTGTACCCATGGACATTATTTTGTTTGTTTTGACAGTTCTCATAATGCACTTTAATGTTTCACGGAAACTTGATAGGAGCTCCTGGAAGATATGAACAAATAGCGAGTAACTAGTCTGAATCCTTGATAACTTTGAAACCTACTCCATAAGAGACCACTTCAACCTAGCCCCTTCCAACACAATCCAAACCTTATACCATAAACCATCCCTCTCCAACACAGCAAAACTCTTTCTACCACAGACTAGCCCTCTCAAACGCAGTAAAACTCATTTTTGTTTTGCAGTATAGCTTAGTTCCGTAATTTCCGGCAGGGCTTTCAGCAGCAATTACATGAAAATAACATGCCCTTGGCAACCGATTCCTTGCCCCTACCCGCTGTTATAAACTCGGGAAACTAATTATAATTTTACACTAAATTTGAAATGTCGATTAAAGAACGTGACAACAATCATGCTGCACTCGGGAATGTTGACATTGCATACATTTTTATTGGTAACACCATACCAGCTGTTGAATGAAGGATGTAACGCCGAGAGGCATGTGGACAGACACAAATAAGTTAGACAACCCTTCATTTGGACAGATATTCACTAAAATATAGTTTTGCAAGTCATGGTTTGAAAAAATATATAAGTAGAGCTAAACGTTGTTGAAATAAAAGTTTGTCTACAAACGCGTCTTTGTTCACAGTTACAGCTGTCGTTGTTAACGTCCTTCCTGTGGTACGTGCTGTTAACAGAATCCGAAAGTTGGGTAGAACAGCGCGGGTAGACAGACATCAACATCAGAAGAGGTAGACAACAACAGAAACTTTCATGACAGGTTGAGAGCATCACAATGATGTTAATGTGGCAGCAACACCAGGAGAGAGACATCACCAAGAAATAGAAATATTGAATAAAAGGTTGAGAGCTGTGCATTAACAGCCTTTTTTTTTTTTTTAGGTAAGCGAAATCGCAGACCTGGAGAATGTACAGAGAAATCATGTTGATTTAGTCAAGCGCCTAATTGTGAAAGCTTGAAAGACCCTCGAACTGTACTTTGAGGAAAATGCTGGAGAAATTGGTTACAAATCTGCCCATGGAAATCACTCCGTACGAAAGTAATTTCATTCATTGAAAAGCAGGTGTTCAATGAGTGCACTATGTTCAAGATTTTTGTTCTCCTCCCTTCATACCTTAATGAACTTTGATAAGTTCTTCAGGATAATTTTTGACTAGTCGGGCTGTGATGTTTAGCACCAACAGTCAGGGCGAGTAGGTCATCAACCAGGAAGCCCGGGACCGGGTCGTGGGGGTGGTGACCTTTGAAATCTCATTCATGTAATTTTTAAAGTATGATTGTAGCATGTGCAGCAGAAGGCTGATGGCAGGCTGCTTATCTAGAGATATTGATGATTGCAGTATAATGTGATAGGTGGGGGGATGTCATGCAGGCTGCTTATATGGAGATGTTGATGGCTTCAGTATAAGGTGGCTGGTTGGGGTGGCAGTGATTGGGGGCACAGGAGTAATGAGAAAGAGGCGCAATAGAGGGGTGGTGCAATTGTACAAGGTGTAACAAGAATGTTAAGGAGAGAGTCGGTGGAAGGAGGAAGGTTGCGGACTTGGCTATCAAAAATTATAGAGCTGGGCTTAGAGGGGGGGGGTGAGCACTGGGAGAAATTGGGGCCTACGAAGGCGAGGCCTAGCGTGAGGTATAATCAAACGTTCCTGGTTAACTAAACTATGGTTCTTACCAAGGATTCCCTACAGGTAGCATCAATGACCTGACTAGATCATCAGTAAGGAGGTCTGGTTCGGGATTGGACCGCAGGGGCGATGATCCCCTTAACTAAATAGAGGCATTACAACGGGTTGAAGCGATTTGGTTGTGATGGAAATGGAGGGAAAGGCACACCTGTAGGTGGGGCTAGGAAGGGTTGTGGAGCGAGGGAAGAAGAGCGATATTGTCATCGAGGGAAAGATACGATGCAATTACTGATAGCAAAGATAGGCATTACGAGGGCACCCGCTATTATGAATAATCCCGGCCCCTGTTAGAGAGAGGGCCAGGAGGAAAACGGATGTGATGATTGCGGTGCCAGAGGGGAGGGAGCAAATTGATGCGATAAAACACGCACCAAAGTACATGCCGAGGATGAACACGAAGAGAGTTGCTGCAAACAGGACGGATAATATTGACAGATTTTGTCAAATGCTGACAGGGAATCAATCTTTCCTAGTCAGCTTTTTATTTTGTTTTGGATCCGGGTGTTGTTATTGATCATACACATTATTCTCTCTCTCGTCAGTAGGGTGTGTAGAGTGATAACAGATCAGCGAGGGCTAGGGCGTTTGGGGAGCCTCCAGGATAACAAGTTACCTTCACCAGTGTTCCATTTTCAGTTTTAGGTCACAATCATGCAAACACAAATTGCTGCCAGTGAAGGCTGTACACAGCCACGAATGAGTGAGGTGAGAGTGAGGACGGAACTTGCAACCTCATACCCTCATCGGAGATACCATAGTAATGTTGAAATGTTCTTGTTCCAAGCTACTTTCTATTCCTTGGACGAAATCTAATTATTTCTTATTTTTCGAGCGCTGCGTAACTCTAATGGATTTAGCGCTTCTTCATATATATATATATATATATATATATATATATATATATATATATATAATAATAATAATAAAAATAATTTATAGCCTTGTGTCTGGGTAGCCCAACTGCAGGAAAAGATATTTTTTTTGTTAGGCTTAATTTGCAATATAGCATACGAAACATAAGTGTCTACATCACTCAGCTTGAGAAATGGTGAAGACTCAATTCTCCGTCCATTAATCCTGCGAAAGACGATGAAAAGCTGTTGATATCGTCAGGAGGTTTATGTTGGGCCATCATTTAGACGTATTGCTGATCTCTGCATCATTCATGTACACTGCCAATAGTTTTTCCCTGATAGTTTTATTGTTTCCGAGACGCGAACGTTCCATATCTGACACTTAATTATCATTGATAGATTGGGTGTTAACGGTCGATTAAAGCATATAGGAAAAGAACAATAAAGGGAGAAAACGGAGGCAGCCGTGTGAGAACTTTGACAGTAACTAAGAGGACGAAAGTGTGTGGAATTTGTGAGGTGGGCGAGCGACCCTCATGACAAATGCATTACGCGACTCCGGGGGATAAGCAAACTTAGAGCTGGAATCGAGGACACACTCTCGCCCGAGACCTGGAATGGCCGCCTCTACTCCACATTTCTTGCCCTTCGTACTGTCTCTCATATTTATTAGACCTGACTCTTGTGCTGCACGTAATAGTTTCATTCCTAGGCTTGTGCTGTGCCTACTTTAGGTGCCAGTAAGGTGACGGCTGCATTACGGTCTTTGTGACGCAGGCTAGCATCTTCCCGCAACTCTTCCTTAACTTCGTTAAATTGCTACATGAAACGTTTGGCTGTCGTGACGAGAACCGTATTTCTTTGGTCTTTTCAGTGTTAGTCTGCCTCGAGGGTCTGGTGAATTTTCTGAGCATGTTGCGCTTGTACATACTCTCTTGTGCATTCGTACCATCGAAAGAAAGTATGCATATGCAAGGAACTTACTACGACTTTCCGAGATTCGAACCCGAATGGTTTAGGTAGCCTCCCAGGAATGTAGCTAGATTCTCAACGCCCTAGATCATTATACTACCATGGCACGTGGATGTATTGATTTATGTACTCTTCGTGAGATTGGTATCCAGACGGGAGAAGAATTAATTTATCTCAAAGTTTACCACTTCCCGTGTGTGGCCGGTGTTTGGGGAGATGTATGTTTAGTGTTCTCACTCGACACTTAACGTCTTGTGTCATGATGGCGTGGTATACAGTGTCAAGACTTTGGCCAGCTTCCCGAGAGGCTTCCTAAATGACTCGGGGTCGAATCTCAGTCAGTTTCAGATTTTCTTTGATATTTATCCCACTGAGGTAGGGTGACCCGAAAAAGAAGAAAAAATTTCACCATCACTCCGTCACTATCTTATTAGACGCGCGAAGACATTATAGCTCATATGCACCTGCAAACTGCAATATCTCCACCCCTGCCTATTGAGCGCAGGCACTCTGCTTCCACCTCCAGGACTCAAGACCGACTAACCGGTTTTGCTGAATAGTCGTTTTACCTACTGCCGAATAGGTAAAACTTGCTATTTTGGCTTAAATAGCAACGCTCTTCTTGCCGAATAAGGCAAGCGAAAATTTGTGTATACAATAATTTCGCAAAAATCATTCGGAACCTAACGAAAAAATATATTTCATTGTGTTTGTTTATTAATAAATTATTGTAACTTACCTAAAATATATTTAGATGGATTACGCTAAATTAAATTTTGCTTGTTATAATAAGGTTAGGTAAGTTTTCTAAGGTGCTTTTGGTACAAAATTATTAATTTCTACATTAACATAAATGAAAAAATACATCTTTAAACGTGTAAGAGAAAATTTTAGAAAGGATTTAAATGAGTTCTTGCTAATTGACGAATTTTACCTATTCGGCACGACAGGAAGAAATCAAATTATTCTTTCTCGAAGCCTTTTTATCCACTTCTCCAAGGCTATGGGTCCCACAATTTGCACGAGAAGTGGACCCCATTAAATATATTTCACTGTGTTTGTTCAGTATTAAATTATTGTAAGCAAATCTAAAATATATTTAGTTGGGTTAGGCTAAAATAAATTGTTCTTGTTATAATAAGGTTAGGTAAGTTTTCTAAGATTCTTTTGGTGCAAAATTAAAAATTTTTTACATTAACATTAATGAAAAAAATATAGCTTTAAACGTATAAGAGAAAATTTCAGAAAGGACTTAATTTTAAATGAGTTCTTGCTAATTGACCAGTTTTACATATTCGGCACATTATATATATATGTATATATATATATATATATATATATATATATATATATATATATATATATATATATATATATATATATATATATATATATATATATATATATACTACATAAAAGTTAGTAAAAATTTATTTTAATTGAAATGGCCACACTGATGCTCCAGGGGTTTGGTCTTGGACTGAGGGATTATTTCTGAAAACTTATTTAAATATTTTAAAATATTTTAACGACTCTGTTGCATAAATTTTCTCCATAATTCATCAATACAGAAAATCAAGACCACCAAGATAATGACTGCTCTAGTTACACCCAAGTTGAAATTTCCAAGTAAACGTGCGACTTGCAGCTAGCAAGGCAAGATCAGAGAGCCTCGTATACTGAAGAAAGATACACTTGCAGAGAGAATATATATTGTAGCATCGTTTGTTCTGTGTAGAACTTTATCTAGTCAGAGCAATACGTGATCACAAAAGCTTACTCTGCACCTGTGTCATCAGTTTTCTCTGCAGCACGACTGTGTATACAGCAGTAAAAGTTGATAAAATAGAGAAATAATTTCAGTGTTGTAAACTTGAGAGTACAGTCTCCAATTCTGAGCCTCTTAAAAAGTTGACTACCATTACAAGCCAGTGAAAGCTTATTGAACAGAGATGCTATCTCTTGGAGAAACAAAACAATGTCGTGTACTAGGAGACCACTTAAAAAGTTCTAAAGCTAAGATCAACATTTGTTGTTATGGATAAAAACAAAATCCTGTTGTTTTCAATATTTTGAAAAGTTACTTACCCAGAACATGACGTTTCTCAACTTTAGTTTTTTACATTGTTGCTTTATTCTTCGGTGGCAAAAAAATATTTTTCATACCCATACTCAGTCGTACTTGGAATTCTGGGTTCTCTATGAAGGATGGTACGCACTCGCAACCATCGGATTGAAACCTGGGCTGTGTAATAATTTTTAGCAACAGAGTAAAATAAGTCCTCAAAATTAACCCTTTCCTCAAAACTGAACTGGAATTTTGCAAAATAGTTGTGAAAAAAGCCTCACATCAATGATAGGATTGGTTACCTACATAAACTTATTATAAATGAGTTATTTTCACAAGAGAGATTTCTTGTTACCCAACATTTAAATAATCACAAGCACAGTTCTAGATGTGTTGCTTGATTCTTCCACCTGCATTAAACACTTGAAAGAGTTGTATGCTAGTAGGTTATGAATATGCAATATATTTTTAATTAATGAATATGGAAATGTTTATTTGGTGAGTGAGCAGCAGAGTGTGCGGGTACGTGTCAGCAAGTGCCAGGTCAACCTTGCCTAACAAATATTTCCAGTAGGCACGAAGTTATAATTACTGTACGTGACTGTGATATTACATTGCCTCTTATTTATAGTAGTTCTTTATAATAAAATTTATATAGCAGCTTACATTTGATATGCCTTAGATCAGTTTTGAGAGCCTTAATGCTCTCGGAGCCCGGTCATAGACTAGGCTCGTCTGGTGCTAGCCTAGTCAACCAGGTTGTTGCTGCTGGGGGCCAGCTGCCCCATATATCCATCACAGCCTGGTTATCTGGCACCTGGTGAAGATGCTTGTCCAGCTGATGCAGAAGTTTCTAGTAAGTTCACGCGCCTGGTCTGGGACCGGGCCGCGGGGACGCTGACCCCCGGAAGCATCCTTCAGGTTTTCTTTAGCCATGATATAAATGGCATTACAGTATGCTCCGGAGCTCCTTGAAGGTATTCCTGATAATGACATGTATATATAACAAGGTTTTTTTTTCAGCAGCTCATATTGCTTCACTATATACTATGCAAATATAAAAAGCTAAGGAAGAACAAAAAGCCACAGTACCGTGACTGGAACAATAAACAAATAACCCGCATATAGGAGAGAGAGAGAAGCTTACGACGACGTTCGGTCCGACTTGGACCATTTACAGTGTGACTTCGTAAATGGTCCAAGTCGGAGCAAAGCGTCGTCGTAAGCTCCTCTCTCCCATGTGCGGGTTATTTTTCTATATAAAAGGCGATCGACAATCAATACAAGCATCTGCTGCACTTAAATTTTAATTTGAGTATACTCATGAACGCTGTAAATGGAGGTTAATGTCAGAAGACAGAGTTCATTACAGGATGTGGCGACCTCAAAAATGAACGAATATTTGTGTAATGAGAGAATGAACTGAGGTGTCAGATCATATCTGAGTCTAATAATGCCGGCTATTTTATTTCTTGTTGCCATTTTATTTGTTGGTGTGTGTTTTTGCTTGGACTATTATATAATTAAAGGGTTAGAATCATTAAGGCAGCGATCTTTCTCTCTCTCTCTCTCTCTCTCTCACACACACACACACACACACACACACACACACACACACACACACACACACACACACACGAACGAACGAACGAACGACTGCACGCATATACAACAGGCCTAGTATCTAATCGACATGTGCCTAGGACAAAATGGTAACTAGCACACAGAGTGGCCACTTTATTAGGTACACATTTACACCTGCTCATTAATCAACCAATCACATGGCAGCACCTACAAGTATGCAGAGATTCAGTTGTTAAGATCAAGCACCAGATGAGCCTGGCCCATGGCAGGGCTCAGAGAGTAAACTCTCGAAACTCTTCAAAGGTATAACTCTTCAAAGGTATATCAGAATTGGGAGGAAATATGATCGTTGACCGTGGATTGTTCTTGACCGGGTGGTTTGAGTATCATGTAAACTGCTTGTCTCTGGGATTTTCACGCACAACAGTTTATAGAGAAAAGTGTTGAAAAATACAAAACATTCCATGACCGACAGTTTTGTGGTCGAGAACGCCTTATTCATGTGAGAGGTTAGAGAAGAATGGTCGGACTGATTTACGGTGACAGGAAGGCGACAGTAACTTAAATAACCACGTGTTAAAACAGTGGTATGCAGAAGAGCATCTCTAAACGCACATGTCAAACCTTAAAGTGGATGGGCTCCAGCAGCAGAAGACCACACCGGGTTCCACGCCTGTCAACTAAGAACGGGAAACTGAGGCTAAAGAGGACACAGGCTCACCGTAACTGGACAGTTAAAGATTTGAAAAGCGTCACCTGGTCTGACGAATTGCGATGTCTGCTGCAACATGCAGATGGTAGGGGTCAGAATTTGGCGTAAACAGTATGAATCCAGGGATCAATCCTGCCTTGCGTTAACGGTTCAGACTGATGGTATGGGGAATGTTTACCTGGCACACATTAGCCCTATAATACAAATTGAGCATCGGTTTAATGCCACAGTTTACCTGATTTATAAACATCTGTTATCTCTCAATCCAGAGCAGGATTCGAAACTGCACATTCTGTATCAAAGCACACAGTACTTTGGCCACACAATCATAATTCAAGGTGTGAGTGACCTTGATGTAGCCCTGATACAGTGTTCACAAATAACTTTTATGATTAAGTATTTAAGCGTTAATAATTTTTAAACATTATTACTAGCAAATTCACTAATTGTGCCACACGTATTTTTAAATAGCTTACTATTCCATAACGTCTATTAAACCAAAATTAATGTCAGAATTGCAGTTACCTCGTTAATATTTTTAATTAATTTTATGGGTTTAACTTGGGTCTAATTAAAGCTGAGGAAACAATAGTTCTTCTAATTGTGAGATTTTATGCATCTAAGTTTTCTGAGTTTTTATTTTACTTTCGCATTCTATATAGCGGATGTGTCATTATATTGGGTGGTCGATAAGATCAAGTATTGTCGTTTTCACCATAATATTAATATACTCCACTATTTTTCAATAGAATTTTACAAAACTTTGTGTACAGATGATGGTAATCATGTTTTTTTTCAGATAGTAGCCTTATTGCTGCTTCAGTAAATAGATGCAAAATGTATAACCATATGTATACCGAAAAACCTGTTAGCTGGTGCATGCAGCCAGGACGAATTGAAATTCGTAAATGCTGGTAAGTCCACGTTCCCATGGTTGAACGTATCTGATGGAGCCTCCCATCATTTCGAATTTATAATTGAAATGTCGTCCAGTGCTGCAGGGTTCTTTCCCTAAATATTTCTAGCATGACATTGGATATTACTAACATGGTTCGAATCAAGAGACTCAGTCGGTAATATATATATATATATATATATATATATATATATATATATATATATATATATATATATATATATATATATATATATATATATATATATATATAACTAAATTTTGGCAAGCCTGAGATTGTTTACGGCTCGCATAGAGCCAATAAAGCATTTAAATTACTGGCATCGTTTTAAAGTCTTAAATATGTGCAGATTGGAGCCATAACCGACTTGGGTGAGATATATAGGAGGAAGGGTAAAATAAAGCCAGTGAAAAGCAGTGGTGCCGTGGGCACAATAAGGGAACTCTGTATAAATATCCGCTGCGCAAGATTATCCAACATCTTACCAGAAGATATCAGAAACACTGATAGGACAAGTGTAGAAGTCTTCAAGAGGAAACTGGGCAAGTATCTTCACCAGGTCAGAGATCAACCAGGGGCCAGTGAACCACCCCCAACAACACCCTGATTGACCAGACAAGCACCAGACGAGCCAGGGCTGTGGGAATAGGAAAGCTCTCGGACTCATCAAAGGTACTAGGATCAACCAGTCTCTGATGGATATATGGGCTAGTGGGCCGCCACCAGCAACATTTTGGGTGACCCAGGCAAGCACCAGACAAACCTGGCCCAAGCCGGACTGTTGGGGTAGAAAAACTCTCGACACACTTCGAAGATATGCACTAGTTAGGATTAAGCTAAGTTATATTAATTTATGTAAGGTAAAAGGACACAAGTGCAACTAATGCGACATTATATTGTGGCAACGTTTCGCTCCTCAGGAAGTTTGTCAAGCCGTTGGCAAAGCTCCTGGAGAGCGAAACGTTGCCACAATAAAATGTTGCATTAGTTACGCTTGTGTCCTTTTACCTAAGATATTGTCAGTAATTTTACCAACATTATTTCAGTATTAATTTAATTTGGGGAAGGATAGGTGAGGTTGCTTTGTTGCAACGCTGTATAGCCCTTGTGGCTTAGCGCTTCTTTTTGATTATAATAATAATAATTTGTTGCAACATTAACAATAATTACACAATATTAATTCATAAAAATATATCAATCAACACAAAAGAGTAATTTTTCAAAAATGTCTATTTCTGTAGCAGCTCTACTTGTTTGACAAATTGTTAATTTAAAAACGGGACATTTGTAAGTCACAATGGTATGAGTTTATTAATTAAATTTTTTGTAAGTTTGTTTGCTAGTCATTGTTATTTTGTCTCGTTTATTTTCCTCTCACGTTTGCCTGGTGACACTACAAATCGTTTAACTACGTAATTTACGACGAATTTTATAAATTAATATCTTAATATTTATATTTCCATATTCATATTCCCTCATTCATCATACTTCATTATCCCCTGAGTTTTATTCGCCCATTAAAGTTCTTTAGTCCCCTGAGATTCTTTCCCATTAGTTTAATAAATTTATTCATTAAGTCTGGAGCATCTCTCATGACCAGAATAATTACTTTGTTCTATCCCACTTAAGCCGCACATCTTGTCAAAATGTTATTCCTGTGTATTTACCAAAGTTGTGCTTGCGGGGGTCGATATAAAGCTCCTGACCTGACCAACATCGACAATAATGCTACCAAAAATCTGGAAGGATAGACTGAAAAGTTATTACTGTTATAATTAAGCGCTAAACCAACAAGGGTCATATAGCTCTGCGTAGGGTGAATAAGAACCTTCAAAACAAGAGCTACGAAACCAATGATAAAACTCTTTAGGACACTTGTACTTTCCTAGACCGGAATATTGTTTCACACTAACAGGCAAGATTCAGAGCATGAACATTCTGGAGGAATTAGTCCCAAATCTACACACTGAATAAATAACACTGAAATTATTCCTCATAGGAGCAGGGGCTCGGCAGACGGTGTCATTGCACTGCTATGTGTAAAGGGTCCAAGATTTATTAACACTTTCATTTCAAATATAATGTAAATTGCAAGTTGACAGGTTCCTCCAGGCGATTCCTGATGAGCCGACCTGTTGTGCTTACGATGGACTCCCCGCTGCTAGCTTCAATAGCCTAACTTATCAGGCAAGCAACCAAGAAGCCTGGTCGGAGATTGAACCACTGGGATGATGACTTACGAAAAAATCTACAGGAAGTTAACAAATAGTGGTTCCTGGAGCGTGGAGAAGAATCCTGTGGAATGAATGCTAATGAGTGGAAATGAATGTGTGCACTTTGGACACCTTTACTGGCAACGTTTCCGTTCTGAGACGTTGATCACTTCAAATATATGATGAATTTGGGAAAGGATTGTAGCAGAGTGGCTCCTGTAGTGTGGAGAAGAATTGTGGAGTGTGGAGAAGTGGTTGTTGGAGTGTGGTAGAGAATAATGTATGGTGCATGGCGGGTTATGGTGTAATATGCAGCGGTTAACAGAGCGTGTTAATGAATCATGTAGTGGTTAACGTAGTGTGGTGGAGAATGGAGGAGTGGTTAACGTAGTGTGGTGGCGAGTAGTGGAGTGGTTAACCTAGTGTGGTGGTGAAGTGTGTGTGGCAGCACACACTTGCAGGAAATTGCCTCTCCATCCCACCTGAGGAGGTACAGGACCTCTCATCACAATGGCACAGGAGTGAGGTTAAGTGTGATGGTGCCATGATAAAGCCATATTTCAGTGACGGGGAGGAGTATGGTGTTAGGGAGGAACCATACTTTCATGGCAGGTAGGAAAGTACTGCTATTCTGTATACCCACGTGATGGTAAGTGGCATAATGCCTCATACGATGGGTAGCAGAGTTGTGAGTTTCCCCTATGGAATCATGACTATGTGTATGGGTGGAGGCTATTATGGGGTTATATTTTAATTTTCGTGATAATTTGTTACTCTAGTATTGGTGGTATTTTTTTTTTTCGTTACTGGTTGGGGTAAAGTTCCAGTCGTGAAGTATAACATTCGTAATCAATTACATTGGGGTCTACTTTGTCTCTAATTTTCCATGTTATGTACTTTTTTATTTGAACAACGTGGGATTTATAGCTTGTATGATAATTTAAAAAAATCATTATAGGTCAACTAATTAATATGTAGGATAATAAATCAGTAACCACAAATATATTTTTAAAGTGTTGAGTAGTTCAGTGTTGTATTTTCATCATGCCGCTATTTAGTTTTTGTGAGTTTTATTGACACATCCATACTTTGTTTGCGATTGTATTTTCTTTATCATCCAGATAATAATAAATACTAAGTACTGAGGAGAATATAGTCAAATATTTGATGTATTCAGGAAGACAGTGTTGATGTTGCGTTACCTTGCTGAGGGACTAGTGTGCTGAGGTTATCATCAACCTTCTCAGTGTAAACTGAATTCCTTCTCACGCACTGAAACTGTTTGTGTGTAATCTTATGTGTGGATGAATCCTGCGTTTTGCTCAGTACGTTTCTTGCCATAATCAATATGGCATCTTACATCTTACATTTTGTTTTCGGAAAAAAAATCATCATACTCTCCCCCTTTTTTTTAGAAATTAGGTAAGTGATCTATAAGACTATACATGCAGAAGTAAATGTTTTTTATCAATATATATTTTCCACGACATAGAGAGGCTGACGACGGCTCTTCCCATGCTAGTGTGGGCCCAGCCCGGCTCAAACTCTCATCAGGCAATATAGCCCCAGTCTAGAGCTCGACTCTCTGGCTCTCCCGCAGTGATGTCACACGTGATGATGGAGGAAAATTGGGTAGGAATTTGAGTGGCGTCATAAGGGTGGTTTTCTCGTAGGAGTGGCGCGGGGTCGTCGACTTTTCTCAAGGCTAGTAACCACCCATCTCTTGCCTCCACAAGATACAAATGTGAATCTTAATCCGTAAGTGGGTTCACTCAGGCTATTCCTCGAGGCGGGGCTTATGGTTCCCAGATTATTATATGCAAATTGCCTCGAGTTCGCAAACACATTTTCGCCATTGATAGAGATGACATGTGTTTCTCGAAAGCAAAAACTCGCAGTGTATATTCGTACACAGGTTTTTTGAAAACAAAAATATGTATCTGTATATATTGTGATTTTTTAACCATGATCCTCTGGTAAAAGTTTAAATTTTCCATGGAAATTTTTGATTAGGGTGCGAGAATCTAGTTACAGAGGGAGTGCCAATCAGCAGGTACTAATCAGCCAATCAGCGAGCGGCACCGTTATACACCTGATAGGATCGACAGACTATTCGCCAACATTGATTGCTGCCCTGACCTTGTTGATATAGTTGCCATTTTCAATTTGCTCTATACACGCTGTGCCTTTGTTGCTGTTGTCTGAGAGAGCGTCTGTATTTGTCAGTGCTGTCGTGCGTCCTTCACGCTTGTATTCGCCTAATTCTCTGTATGACATTATGGGTTTTAGTGTTTCATCATAAACGTGTATTTTCTCCTTATTCTTCTACCACCTGGTAAAGGGTCATGAATCATATCCTTTATATACAGTTTTATCATTCTTTTCTAGTTTATTATTCATTATATTTTTCAGTAAAACGTCACTCCGCTCATTAGCAAGGTATTCTGTAGCACCCTCGACCTGTTCATTCAATATCCAATGAATCACCCCCTTGTAATTAGCGTCAATGAGCTTCTCCCAACACAAGGGTTACTTTAATAAGGTATTATATTTAGACCTGGCATATCATTTACACTTCTCATCCGGTGCCATAGACCATGAAACATTGTGTCAAAGAAGACGGAACTAACAGTTTATGTGATACCTTTGTGCCTCCGTTTTTCAAATTCGTTTCGTATTGAACCTCTTGTAGCTTGTAATCTCTCTCGTGTTGCCTAAAATTCAACACTCAGGGGTTGAATCTGACACTAAATATATAATCTGTTCTTCAGGTAGAAAGTGTATTTTTCGCCTAATTGCTTTTCGTTCATTTCTTTGTGATCTAATGTACTGAGGAAATTTAATATTTGTTATTCTTGGTTAGGATGAGTTAGGTTAACACAATAACCGGTATTTATGTACAATTAACCGACTGTAAGGAAATAAACTGGTGTTATGACGGTAGTGGTTTGTGTTAAAACGTGCGTTTTCTTAGGTATTCTACAAAGAAAGATGGAGGATGGGTTGAAATATATCTCGTGTCAATTACTACCTAATGTTGTAAGCATTTTAAATTAGTATTTGGTAAGTTCATGTCATGTGTGGCAGTCTCCTCCCCCCCAAAAAAAAATCGTGCTGTTTTTATCATAATTGTCAGACCAAGAGCTCCGAATTACTGCTAAAAATAGCTTCAGAAAAACAAATACAGCTGTATATTTCACTTGCATGTTTTCGAGTGTTTTTTTCTAATTTCTAAGCAAAAGTGTTGAAACGGTAATTGGCAGCATACCTCTACTCTGATATTTGATTGTTTTCGTTATAAAATAAATGTCGAGGGTTGCTTGGTGCATTTACACGAGAAGCACGCAGCGTGTGTAGCCAGGCATGGAGGAAAGTGCACAGTATGCTTCACTGTTAATAAAATAATATTAAAACAATTGGATGTGGGTAATTGCACTTTTTCCCATATCTTTATATAGTCTCTTTTTATAATACTATTAAAAAATCGTTGCTAACGCTAGCTAAGTGTCTTCCCTTTCTCCCGTGGCTACACATACTGTGGTTTGTGATACACACATCTGCACAGGCTTATGTTTCTTTTTTTGACCTTCCACTGTTTATCTTCTGAGTGTGTTTCTTCTGTTTCTGGCATATGATTTTCTTGTGTTAGTGTCGCTTATGTTTCATTTTCTGTTGTTGCCCTTCCTTCTCGAATAGTAGCTATCTTCAGTTTGATAGGTTGACATTCTCTTGCAGTACGTTCACAATTTTCACCCATCTGTGTGAATTCCTTGTTTCTTCCTCACATTAAATATATGGAAAGTGTTCTGAGAAAGTCATTATTGTCGAGGGACATTTATCAATTCATTTATTTTTTATCCATGTTTATCCGTGGCACTCTCCAACTTGTTGTCATTGTTGGTACTTGTACAAGGAGCAGTGAAGGCTCGATCCTCCGTCCGCTAATTGCAGAGAGATTCGTAGCCAGTTTCACTCGTGATAGATGTAAATGAGGAATTCATCACGTTATAATTTCGTGACTTGAACTATTCGGAGGTTATTGACACTTGCAAGATGAGTTGTAACAGAGATCATATTCTCTTAAACTTGCAACAGTGCTTAGATCACCATAACGAGAGCCAAGGTCACAGTAATGAGTGCCAGGGTCACAGTGATGAGTGCTAGGGTCACAGTGATGAGTGCTAGGGTCACAAAGATGTGGGCGATTGTCACAGAGATGGCCATGGTCACCTTGAGGAAAGTCAGGTTCGTGAGGGCAAAAGTCATAGGGTTGGATCGAAGGTCAGAGAGAAGTCATGGTTACAGTGAATAAGGCCAAGATCACAGTGATGAAGGTCAGTGTGATACTGATGAACGCCAAGGTCACAGTGATGAAGGCCAAGGTCACGAAAGGTCACAAAGGTGTCACTAAGACATCTCTCGGGTGCAGATTGAGTTCCCTGTTGAATATTCAGTTCGTATCCCATCATTTGAATTTCTCTCTCTCTCTCTCTCTCTCTCTCTCTCTCTCTCTCTCTCTCTCTCTCTCTCCTCTCTTTTTCTCTATTCCTCTTTCTCGCTCTATTCCTCTCCCTCTCTCGCTCTATTTCTCTCCCTCTCCCCCCTCTCTCTTTCCCTCCCTCCCTCAGAATCCATTTTCGATAGTCATAGAGGAAAAAAGAGTTGTATTAAAAACATACGAGTGAGCAGTTCTGCCCAACAAGCGCGTGTAAAAGAACCTCTTTGAATTTAACGTGAATTTTGAGTTGTTTAAGCATTATCTACTCCTCGTATTGCAACCCCAAAGTATCAGGCATGTCATCATCATGCCTCTTTTAATCTTTCTTCTCTGGTGCTGTTTGTTTAGTTTTTCTCATAGGGCACCCCTTCAGCTGTGGGACTCATCTGAATGGAAACCTTTGCACGTTTTCCAACTTTTGAAACTTGCTTGATTAGAGGAAAGTGCCTCCCAGGTGGTGCTGAGTATTCTGTGATGTATGTTTACCTGTAGATAATTCCGAGGGTCACTGCCCCCGCAGCCCGGTTGCAGAGCGGGCCTCCTGATTGACGGCTTGATCAGTCATGCTGTTGGTAATGGCCACATTCATTCCAATGTAGGGACTGCGGCTTGGCTGATCAAGAACTAAGTTACGGAAATTATCAAGTTCCTTCTTGAAGACGGGTTTGTTGATAATTCCACTATCTCCTAGTGTAATTATTGTACCTTTTTATTTCATTGAAGATGTTCGGCACCGACTGCCAAGTCTCTTGTGTAGAGGGAAGTAGCTGTTTAGGGTGTGAGGAACACAGGTTGTTGTTGAAGGGAGTGTGGAGATTTTCGGACGTGTATGGGTATGTGGAGAACACTGGCTGTTTAGGGGTGTGAAGAACACTGGTTGTTGTTGGAGGGGCATGTGGAGAACACTGGATATGTGGAGAATGCCGAGGCCCGTGGTGGCGTGCAGAGGAAACATTAGCCTAATGGCTCTCTACTCTTGTAGTCGTTTTTCAGGTGCTTGGCTGCGTGTTGTTGCTGTCATTCTCGCCGGCACTCCGCTGCTACCGTCTCCTCAAGGAACTAATTCCGCATCAGACAAGACAAATGACTAACTTGATGGTGTATTCAGTGTGGCGTGGAAATGTTTGCACCTCCCTGGGAGCGTATCCTCCAGTAACGAGCCGGCCACGAAAGCTTAATACTCCTGCATTCCCTTTTCCAAATTAGGACTTTGTTTAAATTGTAATGAGCATTAGGAACGTCTGGGAGTGAGTTCTTAATAATGAAAAATAATAAAAAAATATCAGGAGACTATTTAATCAAACTGGTGGATCATCGTATTGTGAAAAAGATAAATTGTTGGGTTCTCCGCTCTCTTATTGTATACGGTGTTGAGAAAAATGGTTCTGCCAGAGTTTAATCCTGCATATTTTTCTTGTTGAAATATGTTCGTATTTTTAATAAAAAAGATTTATTTCCGAATTCCTGCATATCCATCTACAAAGGCTTAACGCATTAAGTTGAGGAGTACATGCATTAACATTATTTAAGAGGTACATTGAAATAAGGAAATATGGTGGTTATATTTTTGGCCATTTGTCATAGCGGCTTTGCGGCATCATGTTGGTATGCCTGTCTTGTTTATACCCTTCCAGGAAGGTAAAGAACCAGTCATCTAGCTAGGATCTTTTACATTATGGCTGGCTTATCTTCCCAACCTAATTTATTTTCTCCATTAATACCAGCACTCATTGTCATAATCATTACAGTTATCACTCATACTTGTTTTGTATACTTTTTTATTAGTCCTCATTTCCCATTAGTCATCATTAGCCACCGTCATCAGTAGTCCACCCTTCAATCATCAATCCTTGTCATGCATGGGACATCAGATAGCAATCATATATGCCCCTAATGGCAATCATTTAACCTGAACATGTTAATAATTGTGTATTATACAGTGGACGTCATAATATGAAGGTGCATAAAACAGATGACAAAGAAGACGAGACTACTCACCATAACCTATTGTTTTAAATATATAATACTGAAATATGTCTGTGTTCCTCATCTAAACTAGTATATCGTACTAATACCTTTCCTCTTGATGCACACCTTAAGTCTCTTTGACACTAATAAGGCTAACGTATGGAAGACAGAAAACACAGTACCCTCCCACACCTGCTTAATGGCAGTCGAGATTTTTGGGGTTAGGGGAAGTGTCCATGAAATAAAGCTTACGATAAATAAGTTTTCACACGTCTGTCAGATTTAATCCAGTGAATTTCCAGGCTAGTCATTAAAGTGTGGGAAAAATCACAGTAATTTAGCCAATGACACTTCTGGGAAACTGTCGGGCAAAAGGCTCATAAATGTTTATCATTAGTTTTTTTTTTTTTAACTGTGGTCCACAGCAATTCCCTATATCAGTTATAAAAAATCAGAAATGTGTAAGCCTATAGTAATTACCACAACATAATTATGACACTGTTTAAAACTTTAATATTAGGTTGAATAAAAAATCGTACAGAATGTAGCATATCATAGAATTCAAGATTTCTAACTTGCTTTTCCTCTGGTCATTATTATCAGAGATGATAATGAGTTTATCGCTAGCCACATTTTCTTACGTAAGTGTTATTTGTTTATAACATAGTAAATTTGCTTTTGTAAAGTTGGCACTAGAGAGCCGCCGTCGCCTGTGTTTGCTTAACTTTTTAATTATCTCTGGTTCGCATTCCGTTGCCTGGAATATTTACCAAACCAGCAGTTATTTGTGTCGTCGTTAGTTCAAAGTAAAATCTGTTATGTAGTATTGTATATACGTGACTAATTAACTTTTCTTAGTCTTTATGCAAAAAACGTACGTCTGTCGCAGCTCGGAGTATGCAGCACCAGTGTGGAACCCCTACAGAATCACAAACACCACGGAACTGGTGAGATTTGAACCTATGGCGAATGAGTCCTAAAACTCCACGTCCACATGCTGAAAAAGGAGGTTAACGGTTGCAAGCAGACTAGTCCAAGAACTGGAGGGATGGGAGCACAAATAAGGGGTGAGACTAAAGGAACTCAACTTAGCGTCTTTGGAATGAAGGAGGACTAGAGAATACTTGAGTATGACTTAAAAGAAATTCAGAGAAATTAATTGGACGGATAAGGATGAACTGAAATACAAAAACCTGGAGAAAAGTGACATGGACGCTAGAAGTAAGTTACCGGTATGTTAGGAATAAGGGTGTGCCATGGTATCGGTAACGGTAATATCGGCATAAAACTGAATATTAGTATCGATATCGGCAAAAATTTTTGCATGGTCCCATCCCTAGTGAGGACGTAATTTTTCAGTTTCAGGATACTGGGAAGTGAACTGAATTGAATATGAGAAGAGTGAAGCTGTATCTCGTATATATTTGTAACAGTAAGTATTATATGGCTCAAGAAAACGGAAACCAATAATGCCATTCAGCAAAATTTAAGGGACGGGACCAGGACCAAGGACTCGAACCCCATAAACACACTCAACAAACATCCCCCCCCCTCCCACACACGCACAGGAGCTCAGCTCGACCCCTGTAACCACATATAACTGAGTCAACACATAGGGCAACTGCAATGTAGCTGGAAAATTGCAAATTTGATCCACATGTACAAATAATAGCTAGAACGTACTAGTTATTATGACTAAAATACTGACAGAGCCTTTCTTAGAGTTCATCTATTCTCACATCATACACAAGCAGTGCAAGTAGAATTCGGTCATAATAAGAATATTAGAGCTCTAAGAGTAACTAAGTCGGGAGATCTTACGTTAATATTAGCGTAAGATCTCCCGACATAGTTACCCTTAGATCTCTATTATTCTTATTATGACCGAATTTTACGTGCCTGCTTGTGGTTTATTTAAGAGTAGATGAATTCTAAGAAAGGTTCTGTAAGTATTTTAGTCATAAAAACTAGTATCTGGGAGACAGTCGGGTTCGATGTAAGGAAGGGAAGGACAAGTTCAATTACTTGACATGAGAGCCCCCTAACTGGCAACAAGAAACGTCCCTGGGAGGTGGATCTTATCTTCAGGGAAGAATAACGTTGTTTTGAAAATCTCGGGGAAATATGATTGACTGGATAATAATTATAACTGGGAATAGAAAGCTCATAAAACTCATCAGAGGTAAAGGTAACCTTGAAAAGAAGAGATGCCAAGTCAGTAATGATCCTCGTTATGACACACGTGCTCCCTAGACTGGAATAGTGCAGCAGATAAACAACCCTGAGACTAAAATGCAGAGCTGTATAATGTACGGAGAATTTTCATTATAAATGTGGCAACGTTTCGCTCTCCAGGAACATATCAAGCCGTATTAGTTGCACATGTGTCCTTTTACCTACCATATTGTTGGTAATTTTACCAACATTATTACATAATTATAAATTCAAACCCTTATATTACTGGAGACGCATAAAGTTACTTAAATTGTTCAACCCGGAACACAGTCGAGAAAAAAATATATCCTAATTTGTATCTGAAAAATAATTAAGACTGGTTCCATATCTACACCGTGGAATTACTTCTTACGATATTTGGAGGCTCGGTGGATTATGCATAATAATTCCATTGAAAAACAAAAGGCGAAAATAAATACACTAAGAGAAATCGATCTGTATAATGGGTGAAGTCTTTTTGACACCTTTTATTACAGTATAAGGGGAATGACAAACATGCCCTTATTAACCGTCTTTAGGAGGAACCTTAGTTTCCTCGAGGCATTTGCTAATCAACCATACTGTGGTGTCTTAAACTTTATTGTACTTTTATGTTAGACTGAACAGGCTGTTATCTACAGTTACTGTGTATCTATCATCTACACCATAGTGTGGATGGTGAAAGACTTGAACACTTAAATAATGGGGATGATGAAAGACAGATACACTTTTATAGTGGGAATGATGAGTATTTATGCAAGTGGTAGGAATAAAGGCGTCTTGGTATCTGTACTCAATACTTCACTTGCTGTACTCATACCTGAGTAAATTCCTTTCTTTACGTTTATCCTAATAAAGGAAATTCCTTTCAGTCATCCGTTCTCAGAATTACGTTTTGGTGATTAGTCGTTCCAAAACCTGGACATCTCGTTACTTCGAACAAAGTCAAGGCTTCTCGTCTATCCCTTGCATAGCTGCCTGTGATTGGATCAGTGGCCTTTGTGATAGTGTAATTCCCTTCACTCCTTCCCCTTCCCCTCCGGAATAGCAAAATTCTCGCGTGAAAGGCAAAGTCATGCAAATGTAACTAATTCAAAGTCAGGCAGTGATTGGGAGTTTTCATGTGGGTAGGTGCAATTTCGGGTTGGGCTAAAATGTTAGATTTTTAATTTATTCTAGGTGAGAGAGTAATTTGTAAGAGTTGTTTTTGGTAATGTTTATTTGTTAGTGTGTATATGTTTGTGAACACTACATTGCTGCTCTAATTATACTTTCACCGTCTACACTGAATTCTGTATTACACTTTTAATTTTTATTTTTTTTCTACGATATTCTCGAAATTATTTTTCCCTTGCTATATTCTCTATATTTTACGTACCTATTGTCACATCACTACTATTTATAATTATTGCCGTAAAGATCAACTAAAATATTTTACCAACCAATGAATGACTATGCGGAGTTGTATATTAATTAATCAGAATTGGTTGATAGTCCCAAGTGGCATTGTTCGTGGAGACTCCACTTGCTTCCAACAACACGGAAACTTATTATACATTGTTAAACACAATCACGCAGTTTCATGATTGAGCCCTGAAAGCCAAACGTCAGTAAAGTCGATCGATAAGAGTCGAGAGGCTTTGGTAGGAACTACGACTCAACTCTTGTAGATGCAACTTGGGGAATATACTTACTGAAGGCATCTCCTTATATACCCCCTCTTCAGCTATGTGATCGGACTCTGGGAGCTCTTATAATAAAAAAGGAAAATATATATCGCGAATTCCAAAGTTTCTTTACAACCAGCTTGAACTTCTATACTCTGGCGTTATTCCGAAAAAGTTTGACAGCCTCTGACTGGTCGTACTTTACAAACGGGGAACCGAGGCGCCTCTCTGCACCCCCGACCCTTCGCTTCTCTTTCCTGATGATCTCTTCACCTTGACCTGACGAATATGATAAGGAAATGTAGACAGCTTTTTGTTCCTAGAATGTAACCATCATATAAAATATGGTAACTCATTGCTGTTGTACCCAGTAGGAAACTTGATAGACGGCTGTATTTAACATTGGTGAATAGACTGAATCATCGGCTTATCTCAGGACGTCAAGACGCAGTGGCACGATCGCGTCTCGCTGTTTAATTACCCAAATAAAATTTGAAATCGTTTATAGATAATTTTTGACTTCGTCTCGAAATTTTTGTCGATTGTTATAACTGGCTCCTGGTAGTGTGAGTGTATTCTTGTATCCGGGCTCGCGCGCCAGCATTTTTACGCGTACAAGAGTGAGTCAGACGCAGCCCGACAGCAGAAAGGGGGGAAAAAAGACAAAAATGATTGCTTCATGATAAGTCAGAAGGGCACAGTAACAACGTAAGAAAAGAACACTGCAGCAGGCCTGTTGGCCCATACTAGGCACGCCATTCTCAAACCCGAACCCACTAACAAAAAATACTTGCCCAACCCATTTTCAATGCTACCCAAGGAATATGTAATGGGAACATTCAGGATTAACGAATTGTGGTGAAGAAGGTCCGCTTTAAAAGGGTCTCTGTATACGGAAGCTCTGCCTCAATGAACGTACCGCTTTTTACTGCACTACATATAGAAAAAAATGTTTTCTTTTGTTTTATTTGATTTGACTTTGCAGCTTTGTGCGTCTGTGGAGAGTGTAACATGCTGGAGCATCACTGGAGAGTGTAACATGCTGGAGCATCACTGGAGAGTGTAACATGCTGGAGCATCACTGGAGAGTGTAACATGCTGGAGCATCACTGGAGAGTGTAACATGCTGGAGCATCACTGAAGAGTGTAACATGCTGGAGCATCATTGGAGAGTGTAACAAGCTGAAGCATCACTGAAGAGTGTAACATGCTGGAGCATCATTGGAGAGTGTAACATTCTGGAGCATCACTGAAGAGTGTAACATGCTGGAGCATCACTGGAGAGTGTAAGAGGCTGGAGCATCGCTGGAGAATCGCTGGAGAGTGTAACATACTGGAGCATCACTGGAGAGTGTAAGGCTGGAGCATCACTGGAGAGTGTGAGAGGCTGGTGCATCACTGAAGAATGTAGGAGGCTGGAGCATCTTTGGAGAATATAAAAGGCTGGAGTATCTTAAGAGACTTGGGGGCTGAAGCATCACAGAAGAGAGAGAGAACGAGAGAGATTGGAGCATATCAGCAGAGGAAGAGGATAATGCTGGAGCATCTCAAGAAAGGCTGAAGCTGGAGCTTCTCAGGAGAGCAAGAGGTTGAGATTGAAGCATCTCAGGAGAGAAAGAGGTTGTGCTTGGAGCATCTCAGGAGAACTAGACACAGTTGGTGGCTGAGCGACCGGCTGGTAATCCAGTTTTGGTGCAGGAGACGCCACCTTTTAGTGTGCCGCCGGCTATTATCTCTCCTCACCCCCCTCCTCCTTCAGTGCCGAAAAAAAATATGCGGAGGGGAAGGAGGAAGAGGAGAGCGAGTTGGAGAAAGTTTCAAGGAGAGATAGAAGATGGAGAAGGATAAAGAGGGTGTAGAAAACGAGTATGAAAGAGAGAAGGGGAGGAGGAGGAGGATGAAGAAGGGGAGGAGTGGATCAAGAAGGGAAGGAAGAAGATGAAAGGAGAGACGGGATGAAGAAGAGGAGGAAGAGAATAAGAATAGTTAAAGTAGCCTGGTTGGGTCCTTATACTTCGCATTACTGGGTGAACGGGAAGTATAAGACAAATCATACTAAAAGTAGGACGAACTTGGTTACGCAGTAGTAGTACGTTACTCCATTTTTTTTACTGTTTTTCTTTACTTAATTGCTAGGCATAGTGTCTGTCACCACCCTCTTCTGTTCTCCGGAATACGTAAACATCATTTTCCAGTATTTGATTGGTTTGAATTCCTCTTGGTGTTAATAACTTTGTGACTGGTTGCCAGTTGTCATTTTACTCTTAAACTGAGGTTAACTTTAACACCCAGTTAATTTGTCCTTCAACCAATATGTTCTCTTCGTAGCCAGCAAGTCTGGTATGAGTCACACAGACCCAGCAGGTAAATCACGGCGAGAAATGTCTGCTGTAGTAGTTGAAGGTACTTTTGTCTAGTTAGAACTCGTCTTGTGTGTCTGTAACTGAGATCCTGTTGCGAACGCTGACTACACTTGGATTAGTTGGTATTTGGGAGCTGACTCCATCTTCAAGTGCTCCGCGTAGAATGAAATCTGACGAAATCTCAGGAACTAGTATCGAGTTTTGATTCGGATTATTTATCCTGGTCTTGAACTTCATTAAGCCAGTGGCTATTTAGCACTTATCATCAACTGTAAGTGCCAGATCAACCGGTCTGTACTGAATATGTGAGCCAGCGAGCCTCCAGCAGAAACAGCCTGGTTGACCGAGCAGGCACGAAATAAGCCTGGCTATGGGCCGGGCTCCTGGTATAGGAAGACTAGAAACACATCAGTGGTATAAAGGTGCTACTTGACAGTTGGCGCTGCCCAACAAGTTCCACACTGTCTTCGGTTGATGCTTCGCTTGAAGAGTTGTAACACTAGAGCTCACTATAGAAATAAAAACGGGGAAATAAAAACTGGCCAGGATTCCAGAAACTCCTGGCCAGTGCGTAAGACACTCTGGAGGATTATGAAATTTTAAATTAGGAAATATACCTGGAGAGGGTTTAGGGGGTCAACGCCCCCGCGGCCTGGTCTGTGACCAGACCTAATAAAATTGATATGATTTTTCCCCCCAAAAAATTAACTGTTAATGTTAGATTACAAACAAACATCCACAATTGCCGACACTTACTTCCAACTCTGTTTATTGGAAGAGAAGTCCCGAAAGATCGGAAAATGCTTCGATCTTGCGCATCGCTACAGCGTCGTCTCTGTAAATTAGTAAATTCTTGGGTCGTGAGGGTAAAAAAGAGTGCTGACGTTCCTGAAAGAATTTCTGTAATAAAATTAATTACATAAACAAGAATCCAAGAGCAGCCAGTTTGTAGCCAATGTCTTATATCCTGGCCCCACACACACGAGGAACTGGATAAAGTTTTTCAAATTGTAAATTTGGATGTGCAATGCAATCCACTATCCAGGAGTGTTGATAAGTTAATTAAGCATAACTGCAAAAATATGGATGGGAGAAGAAAATACTCAAACAGCGCCAAGGAGAAACTGCAATATTGTCTTCCTTGTTTTTTTTTTCTCTTCAACGATATGGATTTTCACATTACCAGAGTTGGCTTCATATATAATACCGTAAAGCGAGGAAAACAGTAGAGAAAGACGGCGAGGAGGAAAAGACGAAGCATATATGTAAGTAAAAGAAAGTCCCAGTGATTAAAGATGCTTGGGAGTGTAGAAAAGGAAGAGAGGTAGGTAAGGCGGAAGAAATTATAGATATAAATGTTTGAGAATAAGAAACTAAAGGAAATTTACATAAAAATCACGTATATATCAATAATAATGTTAACGAAATAAGGAATACGTAAATCATTAATAAACAAGAGTAGCTGTTTTAAAAATTAAGAATACACAAATAACCCGCACGTGGAGAGAGGAGCTTGCGAAGAAGTTTCGGTCCGACTTGGACCATTTACAAAGTCACAATGACAGAAAAGAATGAGGAAGCCAGTATATATACGCGAGCGGGAAAAAGGACGGGAACAAGAGAGGGAGAAGAGGAAGTAGTGTTGGTGGTAGGTAACTAACAAAAGTAACAGTAGAAACTATGAAGCTAAAGTTGAACACAGAAAATCCGACTCCATCACCTGGTTTACCTTAGCTTACCGCTGCTAAGCGCCAACGAATTTTTATGATTTTTGTTATTTATTCATTGTTCATTATTTTTTGTTATTTATTCAATACACGATTTATTATTGGGTCATATGCAGGAGCTTAGATTACTGTTTAGTATCGAAAAACTTCACTAGGCTTAGGTTGAAGCCTGTGAGTAATGCGGATGTGGCTTATACCTGCCTAGCATGGGCCAGTAAGCCTGCTGCAGTGCACCTTCTTTATTATGTTATGTTAAAATAATAATTCAACGAGAAACGAGAGGAAAATTTGACGTTTAAACGACGTCAAGCAAAGAGGAAATAGAAACATCTGGAGAAAATAAGTAAGAAGGGATAGAGACAGAGTATGAATGAATAAATGAGAGCGAGTCGAAGTGAATGAATGAGGAGAAATGGATGAATGAATGCGAAGTGGTAGGGTCTGACAGACAGAAAACGTAAGACTGACGTGTGGGTCGATAAGTGACTTTTTCTTCACAATACTGTGGAAGTGAGGAACCTTTACTTGGACGTCTCGGAAGGACCGTGGAGAGGAGAGACGTATTCATAATGTAGACAGGAACATAAACGGAAGGTTGATGTGGGAGAGGATTAAACCTTCGAGATAAGGTAACAGCAAGATAAAATTGAAATGGAAGCTGTAGAAGCCTGTAGGTTATCTGTAGTCACTTTCGGAGATAACCGCCCCCGAGGCCCGGTTCCAGGACAAGCATCTTGGGTGTTGACTTGATCGATAAGGTTATTGGTACCAGCCGGCTGCAGCCTAACGTATGCACCACAGCCCTGCTGATCAGGACCAGATTTGAGGAACCTGTCGAGTTTCCTCTTGAAGACACCCAGCGGTCTGTTGGTAATCACCCTTATTCATGAAGAGAGGGTGTTGAAGAGTCATGGCCCCTTTACACTTACTGAGTTCACTGTGTTTGCTCAACGCTCTCCTACTTTTCACTAGAGGTATGTTGCAACGTCTGCCAAGCCTCTTGTGTTCATATGTAGTGATTTCAGTGTGCAGATTTGAGACCAGTCCCTCCATAAGCTTCCAGGTGTATATTATTATTTATCTTTCTCACCTATGTTCTAAGGAGTACAGTTTAAGGAACTCATGTGCTTCCAGCAATTTAGGCACTTGACTGAGTTTATATGAGCTGTGAAGGATTTATTATTGAAATATATTAAACATTGAACATGACCAAATTAGTGTATGGGTTGAGTTCATGGGAAGAAATATTTAAATGTAGAAGTATGCAGTAATATCCAAGGTGGAAGCATTTTCGATGTTTAAGATCTCAAGGGCAGATATACATACATGTAATTAATAATAATCGTTGTGAGACTTGTTAGTGCATACGGTGGCCTCATGGTAGTGTGTGATCTTTGCAGAAAATCGAAATCATTGGATAGAGGATTTATCTTTTTAGGCTTATGCTGACAGTTCACTAAAGAACACTTGAATGTTTGTACTTCAACATACTGTTAGAACTTGACCAAGCTTGCCTTGACGTGGCGTGATATTAGAATTACCATTTAGCATTTCTGTCAAATTATAACAAATGGTATTTTCAGGACCACGCTTTGCCAACCCATAGAGGAATTACAGCATAGTAGTTATCATGACCCACAAATACAACTGACTGTCGAGGTCCAGAAAATGCACTGGTGGAAAAACAAATAGTATATATGTAACTGCAGTAGGGATGCTGCATACCATAAACTCAACACACAAGCGCACAGAGATAATCATTGCCTATATAAGATTTTTACAACATAACATATGGTGTCTGCAGTAAGTCATCAGAGGCGCTAGAGTGATAAACATTTATGACTTATAACGAAGACGATGATCTTTAGCTATAGTTAAAATGAGAAAAAGTTTTCTTGTGAGCCTGATGCGCTAATCGGACTGACAAAATATTTTAGAAATTAGCATATTTTTTTATGTGACAGTTTGGCTCGACTACAAGGAGAAAAGCATAGTGTGAAACATAATAGATAAATCTGTAGCATAGCTGTTCTCAAGAGGTTGTGAAAGCTCAGGGCAGAAGTGCGTCAGTGATGCTTAGTACAGTAAGATCCAAGTAGCGTATTGCTAACAATAATCAAGAAAATACTTGAGTTGCAAAACAAGGTTTTATTGCAGCAAAGTTTCTCTTTGCAGAGCTTTATCACGTCAAAGTATAACTCGATTCAGCTCTATACAGAGCGGAACATTGTCTCAAAGAAAGCTTGTTTTTCTTTACTTATAACGTAGCCAAGGACTCCAAAACTTCTGCTCCAGTCTTCCTCCAAAAAGTCTTTAAAATCCTTCCACTAAAACCAGGTGTAACAGCAGATTATCTTGCAGCCTCTGGTGTAAGTTCTGTTGGCGGCGTTGGAGCACAAGTCTACTTAGTGTGAGCAAGTCGCGCTGTGCAGCGGCAGGCAGCGCACCGTGAGAACGTTATCACTTCATATTTATAGTCTTGTATAATTATTTCAAGCTGAAAATCTAAGTTGCCAGACAGTGGACAATATACGGATTACGAGTATAGGGAAAGCTTAGTGTAATGTAATTTTTAACTCTGTATACACGAATAATCCTAAATATGTAGAGGAAACAGATCTTCCCTAGTGGAACTAAGTGGGATATTATACGAGGAAAAATAGATAAATGAAATAAATTTAAATTTTGTGTCATTTGGCACAGGCTAGAAAAAGCGAAGTATTTACATGAAAAAGGAATGGTGTAAACATGGGGGAGGGGGGAGAAAACGCAGGAAACGGAATAGCAAGTAAAAGTGTAAGGAGGATGAATGTATAAGGCAGACGGAGGAAGGTGCTGGCGCCGTTCCCCAGCGAAGGTGACTCCGCTAATGGAAATCTACATTTTTCTCTCACTAGATCTGAAGGATTTTCCTTAATTGAACGCTTCGCCCAATTCACTTAAACTTTGGTGTGTGCGAGCCCTTCTCGCTGCGGGATGTCGCGGCCGATGCTCACAGCTTGTTGATTTGCACTCTTGGAGAAAAGTCTTAGGCCCCTGTTGTCTGCTAGCAGCTGGTTGTGTGAGAGAGGAGTTTAGTGCGTGTGTTCATTAGAAACTCTTCCTCGTCCTTCCCAACTTGTATAGAGGTGTGCTTATGTTTCATGAAGGTAAGTTTACGTGTAGATGATTTCAGGGGTCAGTAATACTGTGGACCGATCCCAGACCGGTCCTGGTATGTGGTGTGATCAGTTAAGTTGTTGGTATTGGCCACACGAAACTTCTATCTACAGCCAACCTGTTTCCAGTGTTCCTTACCCTTTGTGTAGTGTGTGGTGTGCAACTTACTGTGATACTCATTTTAACCTAGGTCTTTCATTTTAGCCTTGTTTTGTTTAATTATCATGGTGCCTGTAGCGATCTCGGAGAACTTTTAGTGTCTTTTGACATTGACAGTTTAGTGGATTTTTTACTAATAGTATATATTTTAATTTGGTGTGATAGTATTTATTTGTGTTGTCTGTTTCATACGATACTGGTCTGGAACCAGGCTGCCGTGGAGTTGAACCCGGGAAACAACTGTCGAGTATCCTTAACTTCTTTGTTAATTTATAACATTTTATGAGAGTTGTATTCATTATGTTTTATTGCCAAGTGCACTGAGTGGTGTACCCGGTCAAAGCACTCTTCCAAATGTCAAAACTACCGATCTACGTACCTCTTATTTTACTACTTTCTTAACTCTTAATTATTTGAGTTAGATTTCTTAGAAAGTTAAAAATGCCTCTTGAGTGATAGGGTTAGACTGAGTGGAAGGGGTGAGAGGGGTGTCTGGTAAGGTGAAAGTGTAAAATTGGGTCGGGGATGGGGTTTTCTGAGGTTAGGAGGGCAGGATGGGGTTGCAAATGTGAGAGGGAAGACTGGGGAGTTGCAAAGGTGAGAGGGGACAGGATTAGTTGCAAAGACGAGAGGGAATAGGTGCGGTTGCAAAGGTGAAAGGGGACGGATGGAGGTTGCATGGGTGAGAGAGGGACAGGTGGAGTTGCAGAGGTAGAGGAGGGTTAAGTGAGGTTGCATGTTAATTTATGGAAGTGCAAGAGTGCTGTGCCACTGTTTTCTGCGTAGGGAGTAATAGGTGGAGGTGGTGCTTGTTAATAGGTCAGCTGGGAAGTGGTGTGGACCCTGTACCATGGTTTCTGAAGTCATGGGAGGAAATGGCGATGGTGCTGTTGTTGCTGAGGGTGTGCGGAATCGTTGCTACTGCCGATGATGATGATGATGATACTACCGGTGTATGTGCTGGTGGTGGTAGAAAAGTTGCTGGTAGTAGTAGTAGTAGTAGTAGAGGGTTTGTTGCTGTTAACTGTAATAGAAGGGAGTCTGCCTACCTGTCGTCTACCTGTTTAAGATTTCGTGGGTCATCGCGATCACCCCCACTCTCTGATTCGAGCTCAGGCCCTTTGGTTGAATGGCCTGATCAGTCAGGCTGCTGGGGCTAGCAGCACGCAGTCCAACGTTGTTGCTGTTACTAGATTCTTACGAATATAATTAAAAAAAATACTCTTGGTAATTATTTCACAAACATGTAAATATTTGTAACCTGAAAAAAAGTGCTGAAAAATAAATCGTCTTTCAGGAGGAATACTGTGAAAGATTTTTTCATTGTATTTTCATTGTATTGTCGCCTTGGTGATCTGAAAGCAGTGAGAGCAATATTGTCTGCTACACGTTACAGCGTTGCAGAGTATAATTTATTTTGATGGATTCTTGTGATGCAAATTGAGTTACAGCGCTGACATTTATGCAAATTAAATTAACCAAGTTTTATGTGATAAACCTTAACTGTTAAGCGAGCATTTTCTTTTGAAAAAAAAAATGATATAGTATTTTATATATATTTTGATAATGGGATAGAATGAGTTACTGAATACAACAGACAACTGCAGATGTAACTACAAACAAAACTACAGACTTCACAGATATGACTGCAGACACAGAAATTATTTCAGCTATTACTGCAGACAGCTGCTGATTTAACTGTAGGCACAACTACAGAAATAAGTAGAGAACCGCAGATATAACTAGAAATAACTACACTCATAACTCGGCAAAATGTTTAACACAAATTCCAAAGATAAATACGAATAAATATTTTAAATGTTTAATAAATATTCCTAAGATAAATACAAATAATTTTTTAAGTGTCTAATACAAATTCCTGCGATAAATATAAATTAATATTTTAAATGGGTAATGCAGTGTTTCTTTAGCTTCCCCAGGAGGCACTCCCGTTGGGAATTATTATTGTAAGACGTCTGGAAAAGTGACTTTAACATTAGCTCTCTCATCCAAGGTGCCAGATCAACCAGGCTGTGATGGATATGTGGGGATGCAGGCCAGCAACAGCTTGGTTGACTCAGGCAGGCACCAGACGAGCCTGGCCCATGGCCGGGTCCGGGAGTAGAAAAACTCTCGGAGCTCATCAAAGGTAAAGGTATCCCTCTTCTTCGTCCTATCCTGTTCGTTTCTCTCAGTATTATAGCTGTTTCTTTCCCACTTTAACTTTCTCTCCTTTCTGTCCAGTTTTTCTCTCCAGTTCCAACCCTTCGTTTTCATCAATAACAGTTTTAACCTCACCCCTTCCTGTCTGTCAACAACAGCTTCAACGCAGCGGAGAGACGGATCAACCAAGCTATGGTGGAAATGTGGGCCACCAGCAACAGACCGGTTCAATAGGCAAACCTGACCCAGGACCGAGCTCCCGGAGTAGGAAAACTGTCGAAACCCGTTAAAAGGTATATCAGAGGTTGATGCGCTATGTGTGTGTGTGTGTGTGTGTGTGTGTGTGTTTGGGAGATGGTAGACGCGAGTGCTGGTGTCTTGTGTGTGTGTGTGTGTGTTGGATGCTGTGCAGGATGGTGTTGCCGGTGCTCTTAATGACATCCTTATTCTTCTCGCAATATCATAAAATGTTTCCTTGTAGTCGTATTTTTTTGTTTATATTTCTTTGTACTCTATTTTTTTATTTTTTTCCATTTATTTTTTTAAGTACATTAGCTTCATTAAGGATATGCTGGACTAATTTTGTGTTGTTAAGCAAGCAGTGATATTTTTCTGGTTACGTTAATATTTTTATTATTACTATGAGGAAGCATTGAACTTGTAAAGGTTGTACAAAGCCCGAGTAATTTGAGTTAATTGAGGTTGATCCAAGCGAGAGGAAGGTTATTTAGTTCCTCGGATCAAGAGCCCTTGAAGGGGTGATGTACCTACAATAATCAGTATGTGATTCAGATATTTCACGATGTTTTATTGTAAGTTACATAAGTTACAGTATCACAACTTCCTATTTTCCTAGTTATTGTTAGTTACTGCTACTTCCCCATTTCCTAAAATAATTGTTAGTGCTGTTTCAGAAGGTAATACTGATAGCGCTACTACAGAAGGTGTCAATGGCCACAGATACCTTCTTTCTTGCCTCAGAGAATTTCCCCTATCTGTTGTCTTACAACATTGCATAGCTCCTGATGACTCACGAGAAAGCGAAAGATCTAGAGCTAAAGATTTCCAGCCTCGTGTGGCTTATGCCCCAAGCCGTAAATTCAACAACGAAGAACAGGTGTTAAAGTTTGTATTGAGTAACAGCATGATCATCAGGATCATAACTTCTGGAAGAGATATGTGTCTTTAGCTGAGACTTGAAAGTATGAACAAATTCCTGACTCCTAGCAGAGGCAACCAGTTGAACACTATTGGAGCTACACAAGAAAAAGCTCTTCGAAGTATTCTCCCCAAAGGCGGGAAGGCTCAATCAGTCTGAAAGGGTTTGCGGCAATTCGTAGAAACACTCCTGAGGTCGATGTAAAATGTACAAGCATAGCAGGATACATCGGTTCATTAAACTTAATGTTCATTAAACTGTATGTGTTAAAAAACTGGCTTTAAATTCACTGTTTTAGTCTAGTTATTTTAAGTTACAATCGCTACTTTTTCCCGTAACTTATTTTAAGTTATCACTACTTAGGTTTTTCAGTAGTTATTTGAACGTGAGCTGTTGTATGGGCAGAAGAAGGCACTACCCGTCCCTTCCCCAACAATTTTTGGGGAAGGGACGGGAAGAGTTGTACACTATACACACTCAGAAAAGTCAGCCTTTAACAGATGACCTTTCGATCAAGTGTGAGCATAAGCATGTCCTCAAATTTCCCCTTAAAAATGCCCTCTAGAGAGAAAGTATTATTAAAATGATAGTTTTTATGATTCTACACCATATAACATTGATATAAGCTGACATTATTGTGTGTGTTGAATACTAGGCGTTACATCCATGGATCATCGCCATTGCTACCCGGGGTTCCTGGTTGATGGCTTGGTCTTTCAAGTTGTTCAGCAGTGACCGAGTGATCACTTTACCTGTTGTTTTTTTCATAAACAGTATTGTAACGTCCCGGGGGAGAGGATGGATGCGTGATTGTAACGGTTAAGTTTCCCGTGTGTGGTGTTATAACGGTCCGCTGGTGAAAAGATGAAAGTAGTTCTTGTGGTTTATTCGTTAGTGACAAGCCACAAACAACCCGCACATAGGAGAGAAGATTATGACGACGTTTCGGTCCGACTTAGATCATTTACAGGTCACTTGTAAATAGTCCGAGTTGGATCGAAACGTCGTCATAAGCTTTTCTCTCCTATGTGCGGGTTGTTTGTTTGTTTGTTCCAGTCACGGTATTGTGCCTTTTTGTCCTTTATTGACAAGTAATGGGTGGTGGTGGTGGTTGTTGGCTTAATTGTTAAGGAAGAATCACCAGACTCGAATCTTTATCATCAGATGAGCCGTTCACCGTTCCCTGCACTGTGGATGGGACGCGGCAAAATGATAGCCTCCAAAAATACGTGGTAGTTTGCAGTGTACAATATAATACACAAGAAAAAAAGTACATTTCATAATGAGCAATGAAAAATATGCAAAATAGGTACTGAAAATGCTGCTCACTAATAGTGAAGAACAGCGCTACTGTATTGTTTGCTTAGACACATTCAATAGAAGCTGGATAATGTGTATACACTTTTTTAGTTCATGATTCTCTCTCTCTCTCTCTCTCTCTCTCTCTCTCTCTCTCTCTCTCTCTCTCTCTCTCTCTCTCTCTCTCTCTCTCTCTCTCAGTGAAACTAAGTTTTTAACTTAAGGAAATACTCATAAAAATATAAAATGTAAGCATACATAGAGAATACTCTCAGGTTTGGTCTCTAAATTTTCATACTGATACATAGGAGTGAGAGATGATTGGGAGGGTGTGGCATAAATCCACTGAAAAGCAAGGGTGTCATATGCAAATATACCAAACACTGTGCAACGTCCATGATCGAAAACTCTTCAGAAATATAAGAAACTTTCATTAGACCAAGAGTAAAAGACTTCAAGGGAGAACCGGACAAATTCTTACAGGAAGTGGCTGATCAGCCAGGTTGTGATGGAGATGTAAACAACAGCAGCTTGATTGATCAGGTCACCAGAACAAGTGTGGCCGTAAGCTGAGCTGCAATAGTAGAAAACTTCTAAAATCGGTAATAGATACGTCATTAATTATGTCTTTGGTGAACGTAAACAAAAATATCAACTTTTACCTTTGCGAACTTGGAGGACCGATTTTTGCTTATATTTGCAAAATAAAATGTGAACCTAATTAATAGGACTTGGTTTAAAAATGTAGCTAACTGTTTTGGCCTCAGTAACTCCATGATAAATGATTTGTATATTGGGAAAAGTAATTATTTATTGTTTGTGAAACTGCACGATGCGTTACACCACGTTCGCAATATTTAAAATTTGCGTTGGATTTTTAGTCAATAGTTTTTCGTTTTATTTGAACTGATATATTTTTTCCAACTTCGAAATATAATCATAGTTAATTGACATAGGATAACTTTTTTATTTTGTCTCATAGACTTATGACAAAGAACACAGAAAAAAATATTTACTAGTTGTTAAAGTTAAGAATGTCACATACCGTGGTTGCAACATTTAGCAAATGACACACATTTCGGAGGAAACTTTAGACGACATTTTGGCTCTTCGTCGATTATTATCAAGTCTCATCTGAGCGAGAAAATATTGGCACCCTAAACATGTCGGTTTAGCTTCTGACACCACCCAAAAGTTTTTGTTGCTGACACCCCCCCAAATGTTTTTGTTGCTGACACCCCCCAAACGTTTTTGTTGCTGACACCATTAACATGACGGTTTTTCCCGTTAATAGCATTAGCATACAGTTTTAGCTCCTGACGCCATTAACATGACAGACATTGATGGTGATATCCATCACTTGTTTCATATCTAGAGTTGTTTTTATGTTTATTTCGATGTTCTGTTGCGTAAGGGTTTTCGTTCCACTAGTGGAAAATAGTTGAGATCTAAGAGGCCTGGAATACATACACGTACCAACATAAAATGAAAAGTCTAAGATTTATGTAAATTAATTGCTGGAAGGTGGGTAGAAGGTTAATAATTTGTATATCAAGGGATGAATTCCAGGTATCGGCTAAATTGTTTGATTGCGATCTTGTCCTAAGTTCAATTTTGCGCTATTGCACTGAATTCCCGTTTAAATTGATAGCTGTGCCAAGCGAACCAATGTCCAATTAGGACGTTTATCTGTGCACTTAAGTTGTTGATTCCTGTGCTGAGGTGTTTACAGTAAGGTGTGGAGTGCACTCTGACACACGTAGTCTGACTCTTGCAGTGCGCATCTGTATCTAGCTCAGACCATGTCTCCCGGTTGATGGCCTGGTCAGTATACCTACTGGTGCTCGCTTCATGCAGTCCAAAGATTTAGTAACACACTGGAGAGTTACTTCCTATTATAAGTATACTATTTCTTAAAAGTTATACAAACAATAGCTGGGGTTCTCCTACACTTTGCCACTTTGTCTCGGGAAATGACCTGATGAACCGTACTTTCCACAGATGTTACCCACGCTGGTGAGCTGAAGTAAGTCGTCTGGAGCCCGGGAGCCCATCATTCCCCATTAAAATCCTTATTAAACAAGGAAATATTTTAAACTCAGTGTTATATGAGCTACATTTATAGTTTATCTGACGTAATCATCACTAATAACAAAACTTAGTCTGTTAGACGAAATAAGGCAGAATGGTGTATGAATTATATATATATATTCTTTCTTTCTTTCAACACACCGGCCGTATCCCACCGAGGCGGGGTGGCCCAAAAGGAAAAACGAAAGTTTCTCCTTTTACATTTAGTAATATATACAGGAGAAGAGGTTACTAGCCCCTTGCTCCCGGCATTTTAGTCGCCTCTTACAACACGCATGGCTTACGGAGGAAGAATTCTGTTCCACTTCCCCATGGAGATAATATATATATATATGATATATATATATATATTTATATATGTACATATATATATATATATAATGTCGTGCCGAATAGGCAGAACTTGCGATCTTGGCTTAAATAGCAACGCTCATCTTGCCATATAGGACAAGTGAAAATTTGTGTATGCAATAATTTCGCCAAAATCATTCTGAACCTAACGAAAAAAATATATTTGATTGTGTTTGTTTAGTATTAAATTATTGTAAACAAATCTAAAATATATTTAGTTGGGTTAGGCTAAAATAAATTGCTCTTGTTATAATAAGGTTATGTAAGTTCTCTAAGATTCTTTTGGTTCAAAATTAAATTTTTTACATTAACATTAATGAAAAAATTATATCTTTAAACGTATAAGAGAAAATTTCAGAAAGGACTTATTTTTAAATGAGTTCTTGCTAATTGACCAGTTTTACATATTCGGCACGACATATATATATATATATATATATATATATATATATATATATATATATATATATATATATATATATATATATATGCTTGTAGCTATCAGCTTTAATATATTGTATGCAGGTGATAACGTGTGCTAATGGTGTCGTTTTTGATGATTGTGTATAGCCCTTAAGCATCTTGGAAACAGTATGATATTATTGTTGTGTTGTTGGCTTACCATAGGGACTCCAGCTACTCCATCTTCAAGTATCCTTAAGACTCCTTCGTGCCGGCACAACTGAACAGGTCGTCAAGACAAATCTTGCAATACAAGATGCAAAACAACCACCGGGGGTGGGGAGGGGGTTGAATAATAGCACTAGGCCTTCCATGTTGCAATCAACACATCAAGATCCTGCAACGTTGCTGAAATTAATAAGAAATTTCAGCAGATTTGTTCCAAGGAACGCTTGCTAAGACTCCAGTCAGTAAACAGGTGAAAAAAAAATCGTAGAATTCCAAGCGCTTTTGTGATTTCTCACATTATCAAGGAACTGTGAAAGCGCTTGGAATTCTACTATTTTTTCACAGTTGTTGTTCTACATATTGTGATATCATCTGTTTTCAGTTTACTGATTGGAGTCTCAGCAGGCATCCCTTGGAACGACTTTGCTGAGATTTCTTACTCATAAACAAGTGATATAACAATGCAAAAACAACCATGGCGAAAAAAAATAGTGAACTTCCAAGCATTTTCGTGATTTCTCACATTATCAATGACCTTGATAATGTGAGGAATCACGAAAACGCTTGGAGGTTCAGTTGTTTTTCATGCATATAACACACACACTCACACTCACACACTCTCACACAAACACACACACACAAACACACACACACAAACACACACACACACACACACACACACACACACACACACACACACACACACACACACACACACACACACACATACAGGCAGCAACGAGTCATGATACGTGAAGAGGTATCACAGTGGGCGCCTGTGACGAGCGGGGTCCCACAGGGGTCAGTTCTAGGGCCAGTGCTATTTTTGATATATGCGAACGGCATGATGGAAGGAATAGACTCTGAAGTGTCCCTATTCGCAAATGTGAAGTTGATGAGAAGAATTAAATCGGATGAGGATGAGGCAGGACTGCAAAGAGACCTGGACAGGCTGGACATGTGGTCCAGAAACTGGCTTCTCGAATTCAATCCTGCCAAATGCAAAGTCATGAAGATTGGGGAAGGGCAAAGAAGATCGCAGAGTATAGGCTAGGTGGACAAAGACTACAGACCTCACTCAGGGAGAAAGACCTCGGGGTGACCATAACACCGAGCACGTCACCGGAGGCACACATCAACCAAATAACCGCTGCAGCATACGGGCGCCTGGCAAACCTGAGAATAGCGTTCCGATACCTAAATAAGGAATCGTTCAAGACACTGTACACTGTGTATGTTAGGCCCATACTGGAGTATGCAGCACCAGTCTGGGAACCCACACCTGGTCAAGCACGTCAAGAAGTTAGAGAAAGTACAAAGGTTTGCAACAAGGCTAGTCCCAGAGCTCAGGGGAATGTCGTACGATGAAAGGTTGAGGGAAATCGGACTGACGACACTGGAGGACAGAAGGGTCAGGGGAGACATGATAACGACATACAAGATACTGCGGGGAATAGATAAGGTGGACAGAGATAGGATGTTCCAGAGAAGGGACACAGGAACAAGGGGTCACAACTGGAAGCTGAAGACTCAGACGAATCACAGGGACGTTAGGAAGTATTTCTTCAGTCATAGAGTCGTTAGGAAGTGGAATAGCCTAGCAAGTGAAGTAGTGGAGGCAGGAACCATACATAGTTTTAAGAAGAGGTATGATAAAGCTCAGGAAGCAGAGAGGGAGAGGACCTAGTAGCGATCAGTGAAGATGCGGGGCCAGGAGCTAAGTCTCAACCCTTGCAACCACAATTAGGTGAGCAATTAGGTGAGTACACACACACACACACACACACACACACACACACACACACACACACACACGTAGCAACAAAATGCAAGGAGGCTGAGGAGAGGTTTGTACCCAAGGGTAACAGGAATAATGAAAAAGCCAGGATGAGCCCATGGTTTACCCAAAGGTGCAGGGAGGCAAAAACCAAGTGTGCTAGGGAATGGAAGAAATATAGAAGGCAAAGGACCCAGGAGAATAAGGAGAACAGTCGTAGAGCCAGAAACGAATATGCACAGATAAGAAGGGAGGCCCAAAGACAATATGAAAATGACATAGCAGCGAAAGCCAAATCTGACCCGAAACTGTTATACAGCCACATCAGGAGGAAAACAACAGTCAAGGACCAGGTAATCAGGCTAAGGAAGGAAGGAGGAGAGACAACAAGAAATGACCGTGAAGTATGTGAAGAACTCAACAAGAGATTCAAAGAAGTGTTCACAGAGGAGACAGAAGGGACTCCAGAAAGACGGAGAGGTGGGGCACACCACCAAGTGCTGGACACAGTGCACACAACCGAGGAAGAAGTGAAGAGGCTTCTGAGTGAGCTAGATACCTCAAAGGCAATGGGGCCAGATAACATCTCCCCATGGGTATTGAGAGAGGGAGCAGAGGCGCTATGTGTACCCCTAACAACAATATTCAATACATCTATCGAAACAGGGAGATTGCCTGAGGCATGGAAAACAGCAAATGTAGTCCCAATCTTTAAAAAAGGAGACAGACATGAAGCATTAAACTACAGACCAGTGTCACTGACATGTATAGTATGCAAAATCATGGAGAAGATTATCAGGAGAAGAGTGGTGGAACACCTAGAAAGGAACGATCTCATCAACAGCAGCCAACATGGTTTCAGGGACGGGAAATCCTGTGTCACAAACCTACTGGAGTTCTATGACATGGTGACAGCAGTAAGACAAGAGAGAGAGGGGTGGGTGGATTGCATTTTCTTGGACTGCAAGAAGGCGTTTGACACAGTTCCACACAAGAGATTGGTGCAAAAACTGGAGGACCAAGCAGGGATAACAGGGAAGGCACTACAATGGATCAGGGAATACTTGTCAGGAAGACAGCAGCGAGTCATGGTACGTGGCGAGGTGTCAGAGTGGGCACCTGTGACCAGCGGGGTCCCGCAGGGGTCAGTCCTAGGACCAGTGCTGTTTCTGGTATTTGTGAACGACATGACGGAAGGAATAGACTCTGAGGTGTCCCTGTTTCCAGATGACGTGAAGTTGATGAGAATTCACTCGATCGAAGACCAGGCAGAACTACAAAGGGATCTGGACAGGCTGCAGACCTGGTCCAGCAATTGGCTCCTGGAGTTCAATCCCACCAAGTGCAAAGTCATGAAGATTGGGGAAGGGCAAAGAAGGCCGCAGACGGAGTACAGTCTAGGGGGTCAGAGACTACAAACCTCACTCAAGGAAAAAGATCTTGGGGTGAGTATAACACCAGGCACATCTCCTGAAGCGCACATCAACCAAATAACTGCTGCAGCATATGGGCGCCTAGCAAACCTCAGAACAGCATTCCGACATCTTAATAAGGAATCATTCAGGACCCTGTACACCGTGTACGTTAGGCCCATATTGGAGTATGCGGCACCAGTTTCGAACCCACACCTAGCCAAGCAAGTGAAGAAACTAGAGAAAGTGCAAAGGTTTGCAACAAGACTAGTCCCAGAGCTAAGAGGTATGTCCTACGAGGAGAGGTTAAGGGAAATCAACCTGACGACACTGGAGGACAGGAGAGATAGGGGGGACATGATAACGACATACAAAATACTGAGAGGAATTGACAAGGTGGACAAAGACAGGATGTTCCAGAGATTGGACACAGTAACAAGGGGACACAGTTGGAAGCTGAAGACACAGATGAATCACAGGGATGTTAGGAAGTATTTCTTCAGTCACAGAGTAGTCAGTAAGTGGAATAGTTTGGGAAGCGATGTAGTGGAGGCAGGATCCATACATAGCTTTAAGCAGATGTATGATAAAGCTCACGGCTCAGGGAGAGTGACCTAGTAGCGATCAGTGAAGAGGCGGGCCAGGAGCTCGGACTCGACCCCCGCAACCTCAACTAGGTGAGTACACACACACACACACACACACACACACACACACACACACAAGTGGCCACTTTATTAGGTACACCGTTGTAGTACTGTGTAGAGCCATCCTTTGCCCCCTGAGCAGAGTTTTTCGTGGCATGGATTCAAAAAGGTGCCGAAAACACTCCTTAGAGATTTTCAGTTACTGCAGATTCGTCGGTTGCACATATATTCTGCTAATCTTCCGTTCCACCAGATTCCAAAGGTTTACGTCAAATTCTGACTCCACCATCTGCATGTTGCAGCAGAAATCGTGATTCGTCAGACCAGGCGACTTTTTCCCAGTCTTCATTTGTCCAGTCATGGTGAGCCTGTACCCACTGTAGCCTCAATATCCTCTTCTTAACTGACAGGAGTGGAACCCGGCGTGGTCTTCCCCTGCTGTAGCAAATTGACATCAGTATTCGACTTGTGCATTCAGAGATGCTCTTCTGCATACCACTGTTGTGACATGTAGTTTTCTCCTCTGATCTCTTTCATTATCAAGGCGTTTTCGCTCACAGAACTAACCCTCAGCACATGTTTTGTTTTTCACACCTTTCACTGTAAACTCTTGGAGTCTGTTGTAAGTGAACATCCCAGGAGATCAGTTTCTGAGATACACAAAGCACCTCGTCTGGCACCAACAATTATTCCACGGTCACTGTCACTCAGATTACATTTCTTACCCATTCTAATGTTCGGTCTGAACAGCAACTGAGCCTCTTGACCACGTATACATGGTTTTAGGAAATGAGGTACTGATACTACATGATTGGCTGATCAGATATTTGCATTAACGAGCAGGTGTACACGAGTACTTAGCTAATAAGAAATGAAGTTATGACAAGTCGATCAAGGTTGTCATGTCTGTGTAGAAATTCTAAAATTGTGTACTGATATATTTTCACTATTATCACTTTTTTTTCTATTTCTGCTCTCCCTCCCCCCTCCAGCGTTGGGCCACGTTAAACACTGTGTTGATGTAGTGTGAGTGGCATGTTCTTAAAGGTAGGGTCTCTAATCTGGGAGGAGGCAACTTTCCCAACAGAGTGCCTCATTAAGAACCCAGCAACTCTTTCGCCGTAATTGGTGAGGATATTTCACCTTTCGTCTAAATTTACTGATACTTTTGGGCGGTGGCGTAACAAATTATGAGTATGGTTGGGAAATGTGAAAAATGCCCTGAATAGTTTTTCTTCCTTTGTGATGATGGTTTATGAAAAAAAAATAGTGAATTAGTCACGACAATTGCAAGTTGCTAATGACAGTGAGAGTTTCATAATGCTAGCAAATGAACATGTTTAAAATACTGATCGAGTTTTGTAAATAAAATATAATAAAATCATTGTTGCCAAATAGTTGTATTTTGTTTTGATACTTTTTATTCCTTCTGCTTCTAGACGAGTGTTGCAAGCAACAATTATTTTATTATCATTATTACTATTATTATTATTATTATTATTATTATTATTATTATTATTATTATAAAATAATATTAAAGCATTAATATAGCTTGAATATACCTAAATTCAGATCTTTGAATGTCTCACAGTTTCGTATCTGGGTAAAGAGAAGTATTGTCTGGCTTTATAAAACGAGAAACACTTAGTGCGTTCATGTTTGATGATAATGTTTTTACGGTACCGTCTCGCTGGAATCGGTAGTGTGAAAATTGTTCAGCGAGTGGCCTTAATGGGATATATTACCAGAGCTTTTGATGTCGGAAGGCGCGTGAGGCTGCCCGTTGGTAAATTTGACAGCCTCGCAAAATATAAAATGCATTTTTTAAAGAGAAACAAATTCGTTTGCGTTTTATCTGATCGGAATGCATTGATATTTACATCGTTATTGCCTCACTTTCGTAATAGTCTGGGAATAGAGGCGCACAAAAAATGTCATGACTATTGTGTTTCAGTGGGCGTGAATTTCAAATAATGAACTGAGGCAATTCACCTGAGGTATTTATTTAGCAAAAAAGGGCATAATTAAAGATTTGTCTACAATTATATATGGTTCACCTCTATTTGATTGTAGTAACAGTATTAAAACAATATTTTGATTAGCAGAAAAATACGTGTAAATTCAGGTCTCAGCCTGTTAGTCTTTCAAAACAGTTAGGCTCTAGCCAGATCAAACAGAAGTGAAAGTTATGGAAACTGGGAGATAGAGAGGTTAGACGATCTTCGTATCTACACAGAGAAAGCTAAAATCGCTGTTGTCTGGACAGGTCAGGTCAGGATAGTAAATAAAATTGTACCTTCCATGCTCTTCTTTTCTTCTGGTACATACTGTGGAATGAAAAAGATGGTGAATAAAACAGCATGTCGTATTGGCGAGGAAACTTTAGCCGATGTTTCCGTCAGTCTTGGACCATTTTTGAGATACACATTAATTTCAAATATTTTATTTTTATTTTTATTTTTTAGTAAATTTTGAACACTATTATCACACTTTATGGTGGTTAGGGTAATTATTTCACGTTGTTTACATCAGATATCTTGTTTATTCTTGGAGCTTCACAAGACTGACGATATTTAATGAGAGATCGGAAAGAAATGAAGGAAAGATAACTATTGCTTTATATTTTGGAAGCCAAAAGGAAGAACAAGCATCACAGCTTTCAGTAACACCAGCAAAATTTATCAAAGAACAACGAGAGTACGTGGGATTCGATCTCACGCTCACCAATTCACCTGACAGTCTGTTTCAAAATGCTCATTAAAGAATTAACCAAATAAATGGCTCCTTAATTTTCAACATTGGCGGGTCAGGCCGCTCCTGGGTCTCCCAGCACGGCAGTCACAGGAACGAGGGAGGACAGCGTGCACCGTAATAGCATAGACAGTCACAGAACCATTAAATAAAAGACTTATCTTAAATCTCAGATGCTGGCAGGCCTTTTGCTTGGCTGTCATAATGGCGCGACCGTGTAACAAGAGATTTGAAAGATTATGTTGTAGCATGTATCAGAGAGTATATTAGACCGTTTATGACAATATATACCATGTATCACAGTATAATGTACCGTGTATTATAGTATACTGGAGCGTGGATGACGAGTATATATATATATATATATATATATATATATATATATATATATATATATATAGTGCCGAATATGTAAAACTGGTCAATTAGCAAGAACTCATTTATAATTAAGTCCTTTCTAAAATTTTCTCTTAAACGTTTAAATATATATTTTTTTCATTAATGTTAATGTAAAAAAATTTAATTTTGCTCCAAAAGAATCTTAGAAAACTTACCTAACCTTATTATAAGATGAACAATTTATTTTAGCCTAACCCAACTAAATATATTTTAGATTTTTTTACAATAATTTAATACTAAACAAACACAGTGAAATATATATTTTTTGTTAGGTTCAAAACGATTTTGGCGAAATTATTGCATACACAAATTTTCGCTTGTCCTATATGGCAAGATGAGCGTTGCTATTTAAGCCAAGATCGTAAGTTATGCCTATTCGGCACGACACACACACACACACACACACACAAAACACCACCCCTTTTCTCTCTTTTCCTCTCTTGCTCTCTTTTCTCTCTCTCGCCTTCCTTTTCCTCTCTCCTCTCTCTCTCTCTGCCTCTCTCTTTGCTCTCTCTCCCTCTCTTCTCTCTTTTCCTCTCCTCTCTCTTTCATCTCTCTTGCTCTCTCCTGGCCCCCCCTTTCCTCTCCTGCCTCTCTTGCCTCTCTTGCTCCCTTTGCCTCTCTCCTCTCCCCCTTTTTCCCTCTCCTTTTGCTCTCTCTCTCTCTCGCCCCTTGCCTCTCCTCTCCTCTCTTGCCTCCCCCCTTGCCTCTCTTGCCTCCCCTTGCCTCTCTCTTGCCTCTTTTCTCCCCTCCTCCTTTCCCCCTGCTCTCTCTTTGCTCTCTCTCTGCTCCCTCTTTGCCCTCTTTTGCCTTCTCTCTCTCTTTGCCTCCTGATCTCTCTTGCCTCTCCCCCTGCTCCTCCTTTGCCTCCTCTGCTCCCCTCTTCTCTTTTGCTCTCTCTCTCTCTTGCCTCCTCCTCCCTCCTCTTGCCTCTCTCTGCCTCCCCTCTCCTCCTTTGCCTCCCTCCTTTTGCCTCCTTGCCCCCTCTCGCCTCTCCTCGCCCCTTGCCTCCCTTTTGCTCTCCTTGCCTCTCTCTCTTGCCTCTCTTCCTCTCTCTCTCTCTCTCTCCCTCTCTCTCTTGCTCTCTCTCTTCCTCTTTTCCTCTCTCTCTTGCCTCTTGCCTCTCTCCTCTTGTCTCTCTCTTGCTCTCTCTTGCTCTCTCTCTTGCTCTTCTCCCCTTCTTGCCTCCCTTGCCTCTGCCCTCTCTCTCTCGATCTCTCTTGCTCTCCCTCTTGTTTTCTCTCTCTTGTTTCTCTCTTGTCCCCATTTTCCCTTCTAACTCTCCCCTCTCCTACACTTAAAAAAAAAAAAAAAAAAAAAAATGGTGGGGACTCGCAGGAACCAAGGATCAGATGAGAATGGTTCGGGTAGGGAGGAGTGGATGGAGGAGCAGTGGAAAAGGATGGAACAAGAGTGGGAGAGAAAATTAGGAGAGCTTTCTGAAAAAATGGAGAAAGAGCTCTCTGTGAAATTGGAAAGGAGGTTGGAGCAGGAAACAAAGAATTGGGAGGCACAAGTCGAAACTGCAGTAGCCAAGATAAGGGTCCTAGAAGCTGAGATAAATAGGCTGGAGCGAGTTACAGGGGCAGTGACCAGAGAAGACACAGCATATGAAGCTGCGAGGCTGAACAGGAAGGAAGGAATTATGAATTATGCTAAGGTCACATCAATCTGCCAAGGAGGACCAAGGAGTGAAAGGGAAGATCAGCTGGTTGCAGATGGAGAGGGTGATAGGTCGAATGCTGAGGCACAACAAGGCTATCAAGAGCCACTGGAAAAATCAAGGGAGAAACTGACCACATACAGGCAGGATCCAGAGTCACAGAGGGTGAGGCAATGGGAGGAAGAAAGAGCAAAATCAGTGTTTATCCATGGGCTTCAGGAGAGAGAGGAAAGGACACACACTGAAAGGAAGCAGGAAGAAGGAAAGGAGATTGAGAAAATCATCACGGAAATAGGTGAAGAGATGGACGAGATTGTAAATTTTCAGAGAATAGGGGGGTACTCGAAGGGGAGAAACCGACCAATCAAGCTGATTCTCAGGACGGAAACAGTGCGGAACAGGATCCTCCAAGAGAAACCACGATTGAAATACTCGGAAGAGTACAAGAGGGTGTTCCTAGACAGAGACAGAACAAAATCAGAACGACAGCAGCTGAGGGAGAGGACAAAAAAACGAAAGGAGCTAGGAAAAGAGACAAGGAGGGAATCAGCAGAGGTCAGTCAGAGCAGGACAGAACAGCAAGGGCAAGCACACACACAACTACTCTCAGAACCATACAACCTATCACACCATCCCAACACACACTACAATCCATACCCACAGCCTCCACCCAACATCGAGCTATAGAATCCCACAGTATGCCACCAGGTCTCCCACCCCCACAGGCCCCCCAAACCACAGTGTTGGAAAGGAAACTGAAGGTATGGTACACAAACGCTGATGGAATAACAAATAAGTGGGAGGAGTGGCATGAAAGAGTCAAAGAAGCATCACCGGACATCATAGCTCTTACAGAAACCAAGCTTACAGGTATGATAACAGATGCCATCTTTCCAACGGGATGCCAAATCCTGAGGAAAGACAGAGGGAACAGGGGGGGTGGAGGAGTGGCGTTGCTGATCAAAAATCGCTGGAATTTTGATGAGCTGGAGAGAGGAGATAGCGGAGAAGAAAGTGATTACATAGTGGGAACACTTCACTCTGGAGGTCCCAAGGTGGTAATAGCAGTGATGTATAACCCACCACAGAACAGCAGGAGGCCAAGGCAAGAGTACGACGAGAGCAATAGAGCGATGGTTGACACACTGGCTAGAGTGGCCAGAAGAGCTCATGCATGCAGGGCAAAGCTCCTGATCATGGGTGACTTTAACCACAAGGAGATCGATTGGGAGAACTTGGACCCACATGGGGGCCAAGATACATGGAGGGCTAAGATGATGGAGGTGGTACTGGAGAACTTCATGTACCAACACGTAAGGGACACTACAAGAGAGAGAGGAGAGGATGAACCAGCAAGGCTGGACTTAGTATTCACCTTCAGTAGTGCAGATATCGAGGACATCACATATGAAAGACCCCTTGGGGCCAGTGACCATGTGGTTTTAAGCTTCGAATACACAGTAGAGCTACAAGTGGAGGGAGAAGCAGGAAGGCCAGGACGAATGAAGCCAAACTACAAGAAAGGGGACTACACAGGAATGAGGAACTACCTGAACGGGGTTCAGTGGGACAGAGAACTGGCAGGGAAGCCAGTTAATGAGATGATGGAATATGTAGCAACAAAATGCAAGGAGGCTGAGGAGAGGTTTGTACCCAAGGGTAACAGGAGTAATGAAAAAGCCAGGATGAGCCCATGGTTTACCCAAAGGTGCAGGGAGGCAAAAACCAAGTGTGCTAGGGAATGGAAGAAATATAGAAGGCAAAGGACCCAGGAGAATAAGGAGAACAGTCGTAGAGCCAGAAACGAATATGCACAGATAAGAAGGGAGGCCCAAAGACAATATGAAAATGACATAGCAGCGAAAGCCAAATCTGACCCGAAACTGTTGTACAGCCACATCAGGAGGAAAACAACAGTCAAGGACCAGGTAATCAGGCTAAGGAAGGAAGGAGGAGAGACAACAGGAAATGACCGTGAAGTATGTGAAGAACTCAACAAGAGATTCAAAGAAGTGTTCACAGAGGAGACAGAAGGGACTCCAGAAAGACGGAGAGGTGGGGCACACCACCAAGTGCTGGACACAGTGCACACAACCGAGGAAGAAGTGAAGAGGCTTCTGAGTGAGCTAGATACCTCAAAGGCAATGGGGCCAGATAACATCTCCCCATGGGTATTGAGAGAGGAAGCAGAGGCGCTATGTGTACCCCTAACAACAATATTCAATACATCTATCGAAACAGGGAGATTGCCTGAGGCATGGAAGACAGCAAATGTAGTCCCAATCTTTAAAAAAGGAGACAGACATGAAGCATTAAACTACAGACCAGTGTCACTGACATGTATAGTATGCAAAATCATGGAGAAGATTATCAGGAGAAGAGTGGTGGAACACCTAGAAAGGAATGATCTCATCAACAGCAGCCAGCATGGTTTCAGGGACGGGAAATCCTGTGTCACAAACCTACTGGAGTTCTATGACATGGTGACAGCAGTAAGACAAGAGAGAGAGGGGTGGGTGGATTGCATTTTCTTGGACTGCAAGAAGGCGTTTGACACAGTTCCACACAAGAGATTGGTGCAAAAACTGGAGGACCAAGCAGGGATAACAGGGAAGGCACTACAATGGATCAGGGAATACTTGTCAGGAAGACAGCAGCGAGTCATGGTACGTGGCGAGGTGTCAGAGTGGGCACCTGTGACCAGCGGGGTCCCGCAGGGGTCAGTCCTAGGACCAGTGCTGTTTCTGGTATTTGTGAACGACATGACGGAAGGAATAGACTCTGAGGTGTCCCTGTTTGCAGATGACGTGAAGTTGATGAGAAGAATACACTCGATCGAAGACCAGGCAGAACTACAAAGGGATCTGGACAGGCTGCAGACCTGGTCCAGCAATTGGCTCCTGGAGTTCAATCCCACCAAGTGCAAAGTCATGAAGATTGGGGAAGGGCAAAGAAGGCCGCAGACGGAGTACAGTCTAGGGGGTCAGAGACTACAAACCTCACTCAAGGAAAAAGATCTTGGGGTGAGTATAACACCAGGCACATCTCCTGAAGCGCACATCAACCAAATAACTGCTGCAGCATATGGGCGCCTAGCAAACCTCAGAACAGCATTCCGACATCTTAATAAGGAATCGTTCAGGACCCTGTACACCGTATACGTTAGGCCCATATTGGAGTATGCGGCACCAGTTTGGAACCCACACCTAGCCAAGCACGTAAAGAAACTAGAGAAAGTGCAAAGGTTTGCAACAAGACTAGTCCCAGAGCTAAGAGGTATGTCCTACGAGGAGAGGTTAAGGGAAATCAACCTGACGACACTGGAGGACAGGAGAGATAGGGGGGACATGATAACGACATACAAAATACTGAGGGGAATTGACAAGGTGGACAAAGACAGGATGTTCCAGAGTTTGGACACAGTAACAAGGGGACACAGTTGGAAGCTAAAGACACAGATGAATCACAGGGATGTTAGGAAGTATTTCTTCAGCCACAGAGTAGTCAGTAAGTGGAATAGTTTGGGAAGCGATGTAGTGGAGGCAGGATCCATACATAGCTTTAAGCAGAGGTATGATAAAGCTCACGGCTCGGGGAGAGTGACCTAGTAGCGATCAGTGAAGAGGCGGGGCCAGGAGCTCGGACTCGACCCCCGCAACCTCAACTAGGTGAGTACACACACACACACACACACACACACACACACACACACACACACACACACACATATATATATATATATATATATATATATATATATATATATATATATATATATATATATATATATTGTGTGTGTGTGTGTGCGCGCGTACGTGCTTAATAACCATGTATACGTGTATAAGAAGGTAAGGATCCTGCTTCTTATCCACCTCTTCATCCGCTCCTCTTTCCCCTCCCTAGCCTTCACAGCCTCCTAGCTTGAGCACCTCACAGATAACGATTTAGTGCTGCACGATAAGAATTTAGGGCCTACTGATAACAATTTAGCGGTGCCTTATGATAATTTAAGGCTCTTGATAAGAACGTAGTGCTACCTGATAGGTATTCGGAGCGACCTCTCATAACGTGTGGCTCTCGTAAGTTTATGAAGCACAGCAAAATGAAGCGGCAACAGAGGCAAAACGAGAATACTCACTTTGAAACCGTTTAAAAACGTTTTCGTGCTTGATTTTAAAGTTGTCGTTTTTTAGTCTATAGAAAATGGTTATATTGAGTTCTTAAAGAAAATATTTAACCAAAATTGTTTGTTTCAGTAGCATTAAGGAATCATAGTGAAAATGACCATGGCGTGGAGAATACTGAGTGGTCTAGATAGTGGATATTGAGAGACTGAGATACGAGGAGAGAGTCAGTAGGGCACATAAAGGCACAAAAGTGGTACAAGATTATTAAGAAATAAGAATTTATCGAAACCAACTATAGAGATGGAGGTGGGAAGCGCCGTACACAGTTTTATCAGTAGATATGATCAGGTCTTAGAAGTCATTATTATTATTATCATCACGATGCGCTAAACCCTTAAGGGTCATACAGCGCTGCCTTGGAGGACAGAAATTAATGATACTGGTCGATAAGATTTAAGAGGCAAAAACGACTGAGTACACACACACACACACGTTCAGGGGAATATGCGAGGTTAAGAGTCCAGCAGACGTCGTTGAAGCCAACTCAAGAAGCGGGGTCAGAAGTCAGTGTATCGACCCCACAATCACAGCTCTGAGTACGAGGGGCCCACGCACTCACCAGTACGCGCACACAAACTTAAACAAACAAGACGCTAAAGTGCGGGAAAATGGCAGAGTTCTGAAATCCAAATTATAAGCTGCCAGATAAACACAGAGGTACTTGACCTCCCGCTGATGTGCGATGCGCTCACCACCCAGATGTAATATATTTTTAAACGTGTCTCGAAATCTTAAGTGAAAGGACACAAATACAACTAATGTGACATTTTATTGTGGCAACGTTTCACTCTCCAGGAGCTTTATCAAACCGTTACAAACAATACATGTGTGTATGTATGTATAATGTTCGCCAAGACCATAGTCCTGGCACGGGTCCCAATCTTGCGATGACCCGTCTCTGGCTCCCGATGGAGAAAGGTTTCCACAATGATGCGACGCATGCCGCTCAAGCGCCCATCTGGTCAGTTCAACTGGTGCATCTCATAAGCGACACCATATGTAACTATGGACACTAGCGAGGAGGAGGATATGTCATTATTACAGGTAACAGCTTGTCTGGTTCGTTGACAAACAATACATGGACACAGAGGGTATATATAGGCTTAGTGAGGTGTAATAATAGTGGTAGTGGTAGTAGCAATATTAGTTGTAGTAATAGTATTACTATTGTATTACTACTAAATATAACATTGTCGGTAATTCTACGAATATTAATACAATAAATATATTTTAGATAACTTTACAATAATTTAATAATAAACACAATGAAATATATATATATATTTTTTCGTTAGGTTCAGAATGATTTTTGCGAAATTATTGCATACACAAATTTTCGGTTGCCATATTCGGCAAGAAGAGCGTTGCTATTTAAGTCAAAACCGCAAGTTTTACCTGCTCGGCACGACATGTATATATATTTAAGAAATTTATCAAATGTTAATATCAGCATTATTGTATAAGATACCTTATCTGAATTATGAAAAATGTTCCTTGAAATTTCCCCTCAAGGGAGGTTCCTTGACGCTGTTGAGGGGCTCCTGATGTAGGGAATTGGATCTGTTCTCCAGTTCCCTGAGTTGAGCCTGAATACCTTCCTACCCCTCCCACCAAAATGCGCTGTATAATCTTACGGGTTTAGCCTCCCTTAAAATTTCCATGTTTATAAATACAAGGTTTTCTGGTACCTTAGGTTAAACTGTATATTTAAATTTTTCGCATTTTGTAAACTAGCTGTTTCCCCTGACAGTGTTCTTTCAGATAAGCAGGTATCAAGTACAGTACGTGTATGCATATAAGTATATGTATCTACTGACGAAGATCTTACCGGGAGTCGAAATATACAGTAAACTATATTTTCTTGTTTTTGTCTATTTGTGGGAGCTTGTCTTTCAGATATTGCTGGCTCACATATCTATCTCAGCCTGGTTGATATGGTACCTGGTGGAGATATTTGTCCACTTTCCCCTTGAAAACTTCTACATTTGGCCCGGATAAAGTCTGATAATACTCTGAAACGCCTAGAGTCCCTAGAGAGTTTATTAAAATCCGTTATTCAGGCTTTTGGTGCTAAGAGCACAAAGTGCAACCTCCCCACCACAGTCCGGTTGATCAGCAACTACCTTCAGGATTTTATCCAGTTCCCTCACTAAGACAGCTAGCAGTCTGTTAGTAATTTCCCACATGAAAGTAGAATGTTGAAAAGTTTTGGTAGTTGCTGTATTTATGCGAAGGTTGTTGGAAAAGTTAGATGTTACGATGTAGGTTTTTAAGATGCTGGACTACTACCTAGATAAAGAACCAGATCAGCCAGGCTTTGATGGCTGTGTGGGTCTAGCAGCAACAAGCTGGTTGACCAGGCAGTCAACAAGGAAGCCTGGTTTCAGAGCTTAATGCATGCGTAGAAGATAGCTAAAATTAATCAGGGATACAGGCGGGCCCCGCTTATACAGCAGGTTAGGTTTTGGGCTACTGCTGTAAAGCGAAAATCGCTGTGAAGTGAAACACAGCCTGTTTTAGCTTTCAAATGCAGATAAAAGATTGATAACATGTTTACATTATCATATATTAAGTGAACGATAGAGCTAGGCCTAAAAAATACATATACAGTACACACATTACTTACCTTAAAATATTTTCGTCCTTAGCTTATAGTGAGTGGCGAATATACTTATTGTAGAAAGTCTATCTGAATGAAGAATAGGTATAATTGAAAACTGGTGCATTAGCGAAACGCTGTAAAGCGAAGCACTGTGAAGTGGGACCCTCCTGTATACTAATGGAGTGTTTACTTGAGTTATAGAATAATCCAAGTTATTAAACTTCAGGAATGAATATTACCACTCCCTGACACGGAAATATTGCCATTCCCTTGACACAGAAATATTGCCACTCCCTTGACACACAAATATTGCCACTCCATTGACACGGAAATACTGATATTTCCTGACATGAAAATACTGACACTTCTTGATATGGAAATATTGCCACTGCCTGACACGGAAATGTTATCCCCGCCTTGATAAAGGAGAATATGTGCCCTCTTTGGCACGGTAATATATCCACTCACTGACACGGAAATACTTCCACTCCCTGCACGAAAATGTTTTCTCTCCATAATAAGGGAATATCTTCATTGATACGTGAGTATTTATTCGCTGTGTTTGGGTTATTCTTCCTACATTAACAGGAGAATATTTTTTATTTCTTAAGGGCATATTTTCATTCCCTGACGGGGGAATATTTCTCCTCCTTGACAGCGGGATATTTCCCCTCTCTTGGATTGGAATATTTTTTTTCCATCCCTAACAGGGGTAATTCCCTCTTCTCAATTCTCAATGGGGTATATTGTCTTTCCCTGACAGGAGGATATTTCGCCCCTCTATGACATAGGAATATTTCCCCATCCCTTATGGGGAATATCTCCTCTCCAGGACACAAGAATATTCCCCCTCCCTGACTCTGTCAACACAGAATCGCCAGCTAATGTATTTCACATTATCACGACCCAAAAAATATACGGTTTGAAGTATTGATAATAAATAGTTTGCAATTACCCGTCCTCAGTGAAACTTGTTTACCCAATAACATTATCAAACAAACCTTGCAGATCAAAATTAGATTGCTGTTATCAAGTGTATTAGACACAGTAGTCAAGCAGTGTATACATCATTCGTTTATGTTTGATCTAATGGAAATTTTGCAAACTTTTGTGTGTGTGTATATATATATATATATATATATATATATATATATATATATATATATATATATATATATATATAGAGAGAGAGAGAGAGAGAGAGAGAGAGCAGACCAGACAGCAACAGAAGATATGAGGGGAAGTGTTCTCAGAGAAAACTTCCCCTCATTTCGTCTGTTGTTAGTCTTGCAACATTGCATAGCTCCTAATGACGCACGGAGACGTGTGAAAGTATTTAAGCCGAAGATTTCCACCCCTTTGGCTTGTCTTGCATATATATATATATATATATATATATATATATATATATATATATATATATATATATATATATATATATATATATATATGTCGTGCCGAATATGTAAAACTGGTCAATTAGCAAGAACTCATTTAAAATTTTGTCCTTTCCGAAATTTTCTCTTATACGTTCTAAGATATATTTTTTTCATTAATGTTAATGTAAAAAAATTTAATTTTGCACCAAAAGAATCTTAGAAAACTTACCTAACCTTATTATAACAAGAACAATTTATTTTAGCCTAACCCAACTAAATATATTTTAGATTTGTTTACAATAATTTAATGCTAAACAAACACAGTGAAATATATTTTTTTCGTTAGGTTCAGAATGATTTGGGCGGAATTATTGCATACACAAATTTTCACTTGTCCTATATGGCAAGATGAACGTTGCTATTTAAGCCAAGATGGCAAGTTCTGCCTATTCGGCACGACATATATATATATATATATATATGTATATATATATATATATATATATATATATATATATATATATATATATATATATATATATATATATATATATATAAAATTGACTAATTCCCAGGGCGTTATTTTTGTTCCAGGGGCAGAACTTTACTCTTCGTGTCCCGTCTTCAATATTTATGTTATATATAATTTATTAGCTTCCAGTGGTTGTAGTACGTATGATCTACTTGTTGTGGATTCCCACGGTCATCGCCTCCTAATTCTGGTCCCACACCATGATGGTCTGATCAGTCGGCAGTCAGGCTGTTAGTGGTAGCAGAACGCAGCTCGAGTTGCCTACTGCTGTGAAGACATATTTTCTAGCATCCTTTCGGAATTTGTTTTTTCTTAGTTGACATTTGTAGACTTTTTTTGTTTGTTGAAGGCGCAAAAAATTATATCTTGTATCCTTTCATGGTCTTCTATGTGGTTATCGTGTCTTCATTTGCTATTCGCAAATGAAGGAGTTTTTTGTGTCCGGGCGCACGCGGTCGCGTGTAAACACCAGTAGTCGACGTTAATTAAATGCTTTCCGATAATCGACGTTTTAGGAAAGCATAGCCTACAAGCGTGGAGATTCTTGTCCTTACCTGTGCTTGTTTGTGCTCAGCTCAGTTTTTGAAAATGTACTATCTTTTAATTAAAAAATATGTTTATGGACTTCGTGTATAATTCATATGTGCTTTTGCCATGTATATTTCATGTGATTTATACTACTTCTGATATTAATATATATATATATATATATATATATATATATATATATATATATATATATATATATATATATATATGAGTTAGTAAATTAGTCAGTGGACGTGTACAGTGTCGTTTGTTTGACTAAATACTAATATATTTATATTTGTCGAGTAAGCTAAGGTTTGCGTGTTATCTTTCAGCTTGTGGGGGGCGAGTTTGACATGGAGCTGAACTTCGTCATCCAGGATGCTCACAATCTTCGTCATATGCTCGAGCTCCTCGACCACTGCCCGCCACCCCTTCAGGTACGTTAACTCATCTTTTTATACATGTGTAATTGCTAAGCAGTTTTCCAACCACTGGCAGCGACAGCCTCGTTGAGCAGGTGGTCAAGACAGTTTTGCCCTCGAACCTGACTGAAATAAGAGTAACTCTACATGTTCCGGACATGTCATTTGATTGTCCTTTCGCATTAGTAGTGGATCAACAGTGTTCGTGGTGTCTCAGCAATATTATTATTCTTTGCATCTGCCTTCCCCCCCGCATCCCCCTCATTTTATCATCTTCAGTAATGAACTAACACGGCCAGACGTTCTCACTACTTAGCTATAATGTTTTTTGTATGTATGTATGTATGTATGTTTATGCGGGGAGGCGTGTGTGAATTGTTACATAAATATTTAATTTTGTGTGTCCCTCTTATGGTTGTTTACACTTTCCCTTGAGTAGTCAGTAATGTGCGGCATCGATTGAAACGTGATTGTACTGTATTATTATTTCCCCTCAAGGGAGGCTCTTGATCTAGGGAATTGGATCTGTGCTCCAGTTCCCTGGATTGAACCTGAATACCTTCCATCCATCCCCCACAGACGCTATATAATCCCTACGGGTTTAGCGCTCCCCATAATTATTATAATTATTGTTGTTAAATTCTAATTATCAAAACAAATATATATTAAGGTATATGATACTGACAAGTAGTGGAGAAGGACCTTGGTCATTCCAGTGTGGAGTGATCTTTGTCCCAGGACCGAAACGTTGCCAATAAACATGCCCGAGTGATTGCATTTTGTCTTGATTAACTACTCTCTAAACTGTTGTTTGCAAACATGTGTGATCCTCTTTTCCCAGACGCGGTCATGATTCGTCAACCCAATGTGTGTGACAGACCATCCGGAGAGATAGTAATGACCATGTGAGAGTGCCTCAAGCCTTGCTGGATACAACCCCGCTTGTAAGATATCCTCACGAGAGATGATAATCTCCATACAATACTGACTCCAGCTCTGCTGGCACAACTCAGTATGTGATAACCATCCTGAGAAATGGTAATGTCCAAATAAAAGCGACTCCAGCTCGGCCAGAATGAAATATTTAAAAGTTATACAGCTTGACCATAGTAGAATAATTGATGATATCCTCATTGTCTATCCGAGGTCTCCCATCGAAGTATGTTAATGTTGACTTTCCCATTTGTGAAAAAATCGTTCGTAATAGCTATGCTTGGTAGAGAGAGCTTTTATGTTTTCAGCTTGAAACTGTCAAACTGTGTATAGTGTCATGTTCTCTTCAGACGTCGGGTCAACAGAAAAATTCAATCCGTGTGCGAAGTGGTGGTGTGTAACTCATGGCTGCTGATCGCTGAAGCTGTTACGGAGAGGTAAAGGCGGTGTTTACGGTAGCTCTTTCCTAAACTGTTGGCTCACTAAACACTGGCAGAGGAATGGGAGCAGTCTTTGGAACTCTTATACCGATTGGATTCCTGAAAGTTATTTTTCTTTTCCCTAGGCTTTTAATTTTTTTTTTTTTATAATGGGAGTTGGTGGGGAAGGGGTCAGTAAGGATGGATAGAATTTTATGTAGCTTGGGCTTTAGTTTTTAATTGTGGTTCAGAGAATGAATATTTTAGATTTAGCTGAACGTCGAAAGTTTTGGCGCTGATAGCTCCCTGGAAGCTTAAGTTCTATTAGGGCGTCAAACAAAATATTAGTTCTGATAGAGCCCTGGAATTCTTTGCTATAGTTGAGGAAATTTTGGTACTTAAGATTCAGACATGTGCTCGCAAGGTCGGGTTAGTAAGTTATGTTGCTAACTGTATTGTGTAATTTTCGATACTGTAGAAAAATGTAAGAAATAAAAACTAACACTGCAAAACACACTTAAATAAACCGATAGCGCGCAAGCCGTTTATAAAGGAGCCGAGAGTAACTATGTCGGGTGATTTTTTTACATTCAGAGAAGATATTAGTGTTACTATAAGAGCAGTAAATAAAATTAAAAGCTCGATAATCAAAACCTTCATATTAAGAGATAAAAACAATATTGGGTAAGGCAGACGTAATTACAGATCTGGAGAATGTACAGAGAACGTATTCTGCCAGCATCGATTCAGACACCTTAATTATTTGAAAGCCTAAAATCTGTGAAACTGTACTCTGTGGAGGGCAGGCACGAAATATATATATGTAATAGAAAAATACTGGAGGGCTGGTTCCAGATCTTCACTCTGGAATAACACACAAAGGGAGGAAGGTGCGGTAAACGGTGCATGGTAACCCACTGAAAAACAGACAGGTAGTAATTTCACTAAGAGACTTATTGATTCTTAATATAAATAAAGGGTCCAGTCATTTCAGACAGTCTTATATAATGAGAATTACCGACGGATCTTAGTATTCAAGAGGGAATATGACAAACTTATTCCAACATATCCTTGTAGCCGGGCTGTGTAATGTCTCGCCATATTATGTTGAGACAGCAATAACCTGATTGATCAGACCGTGAACCAGGAAGCCAGGTTTGAGAATGAACCACGGGGATCATCGTCAGCAGAACTATATGCATTGTTTACATTTGTTGTTTACTTTTCTTTAGTCTATTGAGCCAACCATCTGTTTATAAAAGTAATGTATAATATAGTGAAAATTCTTGATACATTGACTTTAGTGGTTCTTCAGTAAATGGTAGTGAATGACTGATATACAAAAATGCAGCACCACTTGTGGTCCAGAAGTCTCCATCTGTTTGACATGGAGTTGAGGTTTCATCAAATAAAACTACGTTGTGGTCGAGGCTGTATCAAATGAAGCTGAATTGGGGGAGGGGGTCGAATTTGCATCAAAAGCTGCATGAGGGTAGAGGTAGTATCAAACGAAGTTAAATGGTGGGGGAGGTCAAGGCTTCATCAAGCAAAGATTCATGTAGAGGCTTCATGAAACAAAGAATAAAAAAAGGGTCAAG
>NC_091352.1:9113745-9141245 GCF_038502225.1 Cherax quadricarinatus | reverse complement strand
GTATGAGAGGGAGGATGATAACGATATATTAATATGAACAGGAGGATTATGACAACTTGAACAACTGAGACAGTGTTAATGAGGATGCTCTACAGAACATGGTACGTGATAACTCTTATTGAATACTTACTGTACAGAGCTCGAGAACACGGTTCTTCGCTCACAACTCTCTCCTCCTCGATTACTTTCTTTCCTGGACTCAGAGCTCGTTGAAAATACTGCTCGACACTCATATCCCTCTCCTAAGGAAGTGAAAAAATCGGTTCTAGAATAACGTGTTTGTTACGTGTTCGCATAACACCTTTTTTTTAATGAATCATTCGGACTCTCCAAGCTAATTCTGAACGTAATCAAGAAATACATATCTAAGTAAATGAGAAATTAATCTCATTTTGCATGTAAAATAAAAATATCTTATAATCCGTAAGCTAGAAATTCATATCATAATCTGAAAGCAAATTACTAAATTATCTTGCATATTTATAATCAAGAAATTAAGCAGCTCTGCAGGCTGTACTGATCAACCAGGTTGTAATATCAGCACCAGCTTGTTTTCGTTGTCTTATTGTAGTCTTTATTATTTTCCTGGTTGCATAGTATTTATTCTTGGTGTAGCGATCTGATGGAGCCACCCAGTGAGTGCTACAGCGGAGGTCAGTTCTGCGGGGCTGTGTCGTATTAAAGGTGATGTTGTGTAACAGTAAGCAACAGTAATCTCTCCTTGAGGTTCACCTCCACTCATTTGGAGGCATTTCCGGGAATGGGAAGAGGGAGAGAGAGAACGTGGGAAAGAGGAGGAGAGAGGTAAGGAAGTAGGGAAGGGGAGAACGACAAGAAATAGAGGGAGACGGGAGGTGGGAAAGGAGAGAAGGGCAAGAAATAAGAGGGAGACGGCGAGGTAAGAGAGGACAGACGACAATCTGAAGAAAGTGATGGTGAAAGCTAGTTAAGGAAAGAGGTTTGGAGCAAGGCGAAGGAAATTAGAGAGAATACTAAAACATAATAAAAAAAGCGTAAAACATAATAATAAAACATAATAAAAACGTAAAAAATAGGGAATAAAAGGAAGAGGGGGTAGAAGGGAAGAAGGAGAAAGACGGGAGGGAAAGACGAAACACGGAGGAGGAAAAAAGAAAGAGGAGTAGAAGAAGGAAAAAGAAGAGGAATGAGTAGACAGAGAAGAGAGGTCGAGAAAATAAAGAGACCAAATAGAGGAAAGAGGAAAAAACTGAGATGAGAAGCGGGAATGTCAGAAGCAGTGATGAACGCCAAATGTTAGACAGTGAGAAGAGGAAAAAAACACTAAATGTGAAGAAGAGGAGGAAGGAGCGCTAAATACAAAGGATAAAAAAAGCTAAAACAAAAGAGGGAAGACAGCAATATGCGTTGTACTAATTAGGAGCGTTAGCACCTGTTCTTTGGTGCCAAGAGTCCGTGGTGGGTTGGGGGAGGGCGTGCCTTGTTGCTCCTTGTACCTGGTGCTTTGGTTATTTGTTTCTTGTCTCTTTGTACCTGGTACTTTATTTGTTTCTTGTCTCTTTGTACCTGGTACTTTATTTGTTTCTTGTCTCTTTGTACCTGGTACTTTATTTGTTTCTTGTCTCTTTGTACCTGGTACTTTGTTTATTTGTTTCTTGTCTCTTTGTGCCTGGTACTTGTTTCGTGTCTGTGCTTGTCACCTTATTCATTTGTTCTTTCTTCCTGGGCTTTTTTGTACATTCCCAGTCCCAATACCTCTGGCCTTCCTACTCCGCAGGCGTGATTGGGTTTCGACAGTTTTCATCTACCTATGAAGAATTTAGTGCTGGAAAGAGTGAACAAACCTAGACCTGCTTGGGCGCCACAGTTGCACAGAGTGCAGGTCATTTAATGCCAGTAATACGAGCGAAAGGTGCGTACTCAGAATGTGTGCTGGGACCCAGTCTCTGTTATAGACTGTCTTCAGAGCTACGTTGGCAGACATCACTTGTTTATGGTATAGATCTTATCGTACTTACTTTGTAAGCGCTAGGAGTGAAAGAGAGAGAGAGAGAGAGATAGAGCCAGCCAGCCAGCCAGCCCGCCCGCCCGCCCGCCCGCCCGCCCGCCCGCCCGCCCGCTCAGAGAGTGAGTGAATGAGTGAGTGGTGGAGGTAATATCCTGGCCATTCACCCCGTTTCCTTCCACACAGCGCTTCTTCCTCCCAGCATTTAAATGACGAAATTATTATCATTCTTCATTCCCTGAAAACTCATGTGCGAAGCATGGAAAACTTATTTTTGTATTAGCTACTTGTCCATCCTCTGTTAATGTTTCGGTGAAGATCTTCCATTTATACCTTTGGTACTCACATCTGCTGCCTCTTATCAACCACACATCGTGTACTAATTAGCATATCTGCAGTAAATAATTAGTACACACTTGCTGTTGTTACTACTTAGCAACACCAATTGTTAGAACACACATGCTGTTGTTGTCTACTAATTATTTATTGCCAGGTGGACAGCGGTTTCTTGTATTGCAAGACAGCATTTGTTAAATCGAAGACACAGTAACTCTTCAAAGAACACATCGTAGCCTAACGTAACCATATTAAAATGCACATGCAATAACATAATTTACGTAAGCTATCAAAGAATTTTCCTAATTATATTTGCACTCTTCCTACCAGACAAGATTGACCCAAGGCCGGGCTGCGGGAGTAGGAAACTCTCGAAGCCCTTCAAAGGTATATTGAGTGCATATTCTTTAGGCAGGGGAGAGTGTTCAGGTGACCTAGCCATAGATATCATTACTCTGATTTATTTTAAAAAGGTTTCCCCTTATTTATTATTTCACCCTGTAATTAATCCCATTGTTGTTAATTAGTGATGTTCTCTCCGTGGCGTTTCATCCTGAGATAATTACTATGTGATATAATAGTAGATGGTATCATTAATCTTCGTAAACACACTCCGTAATAAAACACTGGTATCATTAATGTCAAGGATATTACTACGAACTGTAATGTAGTTATTCTCGTGATATAATTACCCCGTGACGCCAGCAGCTAATGAAGTTCTAATAATGCAAGTCTCTCTTCCTAGAGTTCAAAAATACTAGCAGAATGAAAAGTATAGTTTTATATTAATATGTGAACGTTCTCTGTTGCTAGAGCTCACAAATATTAGCGAAATGAGAAGTATTATGTTAATATTTGAATGTTTTGTTTTCCCGGAATCATGATATTCTGTAAATGTTTTTCGTTTATGTTGTAATGTAGATGTTCATACAGAACAATTTGTCCAAAGTTTTTTTTTTTTTTTTTTTTTTTAATAACATTCCACGAACTTTGTATCCACATTTGCACTCTTAATTTTTGTATGTAACTGTGACCCCTACTACCTGAAATTCTAAAATCATAATTTTTTTTAAATTGTTCGTGCTTTAATACATCCAGGCTAGAAGTGTACAGTAGTTACCGATTTCATATGTTATTCGCTCGCAAAATTGAAGGGAGGTTGGTATACTACTGATTTGGAGACACGAAACAGTGTTGTAGAAGAGTAGATGGAGGACATGAAACATTATTGTAGGAGAGTATTATTGTGTGTACAAGTTGGGTGGAGTTGCACAAACATGCAGATATATAGCGATATTTATGTGGGATCTCAGGGTTCTACAGCGAGTGTGTGTGTTTGTGTGTGTGTCGTCTCTTCTGCTTCCTCAGTTTATCCGAAACCGCCTACATGCCATCGCCTTCGTTGACTCCGTACCTTCCTCCCATCTCTTATCCTTTATCTTCTTTTCCTCCGTCCTCTTTCTCATTTTCTTCTACTCTTTCTTCCTTTCATCTGTCTATTTTTACTTCTTCTTCCACGTTCTGATCCTCATTTTCTTCCTTGTCCCCTTGCATTGACATCCTTCCTCTTCCTCTTTTCTTTCTCACTCCCACATCATAAAAATCTTCCAAAGCGTGATGAGACGTTACAAATTTTATGAAACAGCATAACCGGCATAACCCAAATCAGCATGGTTTTAGAGCAAGACGATCATGCCTGTCACAGCTGCTGAACCACTATAACAGAATTATGGAGGCGTTGGAAGGCAACTAAAGCGCAGATGTGATATACACAGACTTTGCAAAGGCGATCATGGGGTGGTAGCACACAAAATGAGGGAAGGTAAGCAGATGGATTTTCGGGTTCCTAACACAAACACAAAAAGTAATAGTAAACAGTAAAATCCAGCATCAGCGAGGTAAAAAGCTCAGTTCCCCAAGGCACTGTCTTGGCACCTCTGCTGTTTCTCATCCTCATAGCAGACATGGATAAAAACACCCATCACAGTGTTGTATTATTTGTAAATGACACCAAAATAAGCATGGAAGTTACTACGGTAGAAGACACTGAAAAATTACAGGAAGATATAAGCAGTGTTTTCCAGTGGGCAGTGAATAACATGACATTCAGTGGTGATAAGTTCCAACTGCTTAGGTATGGAAAGAATGAACTCAAAAGGAACACTGTTACAGAACTCAAGAGAATCATCAAATAGAACGAAGGGAACAAGTGAAAGACTTGGGAATAACTATGTCAACTGGTCTTTCATTCAAGAACAAAATACAATGGTCACAACAGCCAGGAGAATGACGGGGTGGGTATTGAGAACCTTCAAAACATAAGAAATAATGCCAGTGGTGACACTTCAAATCGCTAGTGTTCTTCCATTTGGAATATTGCTCAGTATTGACTGCCCCGTTCAGGGCAGGAGAAATATCAGAGTTTGAAAAAATACAGAGATCGTTTACGGCCAGCATAGAGCCAGTAAAGCATTTAAATTACTGGGAGCGCCTTAAAGTCTTGAATATGTACTCACTGGAACGGAGGAGAGAGAGATTCATGAAAATATATACCTGGAAGGTACTCGGGGACCTGGTCCCAAATCTGCACACTGCCATGACAATATACTGGAGTGAGAGATATGAGAGGAAGTGCAAGATAAACCCAGTGAAGAGCAGGGGTGCAGTCGGTAAAATAAGGGAAAACTGTATCAACATTTGTGGCCCCAGATTATTCAGCATCTTACCAGAAGATACCAAAAACACTGCTGGAACAAGTTTAAACGTCTTCAAGAGAAGACTGGACAAGTATCTTCACCAGGTGCCAGATCAGCGAGGGCGTGATGAATATGTGGGGACTGCGGTCCTCCAGCAGCAGCAGCCTGTTTGACCAGGCTAACACCAGACGAGCCTGGCCCATGGCCGGGCTCCGGGAGTAGAGTTCCTCTACTTCCGGAACTCATCAAAGATATATCAAAGGTAATGGTGACCTTCCCATGCTACTAGTCCCCCTACCTCTTCTCTTTCTTCCTTTTCTCCTTCCCTCTTCTTCTTCCCCATTCTCCCTCCTCATTTCTCCTCTCTTCCTCATTCTCCTATCCTCCTCCTCTTCCTGCTCCTATTGCAGGTTCCCAGCTGGTGGTTGTCTCAGGCCAAGTATTCCCTCGGGTCATTTGAGGGAGCCGGCTACCCTGTCTCACCTCTTTGATGTCCCATTTTCTCTCTCTCTTTCATCCTTACCCCCCTTTTTTAATTTTCAGGTGAACTAGGTCTAGAGAAAACGGGAATGCACTATATTATTTTACAAAAAAAGATATCCCTAATACCGTACTTTAAAAAATAGTAATTAAGTGCCTAAATAAAATACATATCAAAGTTAATTGTTTATACTTTCATAATGATGATAATATTATTATTATCTTTGTTATCGAGCTAAGGTTACATCATTCCACTCACAGGGTTAGGATTGTTCTTGCAGATCTGACTTCTCGTTTTCGTGAGAACATGCTGAGGTTCTTCGGCGAAGATTCAATAATCAACTTTTGTGATCCTTGAGCGAAGACTCAGTCGTCGAACTCTGTCGTGCAGTTTAAATCATATTAATTTAGGAATCTTAGTACATAAATGATTATTTGTGATTAAAATATTAAGACTGGGTTGCCATGGGCTAGTTATGGAAATATCATAAATTGCTGTTATGGTTAAGCAATATGCAGAAAAAGCTTTCAATGGGTCTACATTTTGCTCAAGGTATTTTTTTTTTTTCAAAGTTTGGGTGGAACGTTGTCCCCCCCAAAAAATGTTCTGTATATTGTGTCTTTTTACAAATACCTGTCAGCAACTTCCACCTCTATCGTTATAGGACGTATTTTTCTAGGTAAGATGTGTGCGTGGGGAAAAGGGACCTTGTGTGGGCATGCTGAGGTGGCTTGTCTTCACTCCATCAAGAGATGCTTCCCTCAGGGATATTAAACTCTGCAGGATTACCGCAGTTTCCAACACTGCGACGAGTCAAGTTTTTCCATCTCCATGGTCATCACTTGTCCACCTTCCACTTACAAGATATAATGGAGTCAAGCTCTTATTTTTTGATGACACTCTTTAATACTACCTCTGTCGTGTTTTTTCCAAACTCGATTTTAATATTCACAGTTAACTTAATCTTCAAAATCGGCAATTTTTTTTTTTTTTTTTTTTTTTTGTAGCCGAGGAAGTAATGTGATTATGAGGCTGGAGAATTCTGTGATGAGTGAAGGAGATACTGAAAGTTTTCACCAAGACTTTGTTACTTGATTGTCAGGTGTTGCTCAACTAAGGAGCCGGACAGTTTCAATATTCACTGTACCTCAGCAACTGACGATGGAGGTGGCAGTTCGAAGGAAAGAGAGGTAGACCCCAAGCACATCTTTCTAATGGTATTTTAATTAAACAAAGTACAAAATTTTCTAAGAGGAAAGGCAAAAATGATAATTAAAAACCAGTTGTGATGAGTGAATGTTTTTTTTTTTTAAAGAATTGCTTAGGAAACACAGTGCCCTTGCTAAGTCCCTGTGCAAAGGTAAATGCGAAATATTTGGCACTGACAAAAAAAGATTATTTGAGGGTATCTTGCAACTAGGATTGAGTGGAAGAAGATCAAAATACAAGAAAATGAGAAATGTGCAGAATGAGGATGGAGCAGAGTAAAGGGACAAAAATGCAATCTTAAAAAAAGTATATGAACCGTTATAGTTGGAAATTGGGATGAATTGGATAAGGAAGTGGTGACTGCAATTTCAAGAAGCAAAGAATAATTATGATAATGTTCAAGAGGCCACAAACCAGTAATGTCGGTCTATGTAGCTTGATAGGGAGGGAAGTCAGGAGCAGAGTCTGGACTCCATTAAACCTAAATCAGCGAATACATTGAAATAGTAGAGACAGATAAATAGACAAACCACACGAAAGGGAGAAAGAGATACTGGGACAGGGAGCCTTGTTTCCCTGCCCTTCCCATTAGACTTCTGCAGTAAAGACTGACAAAAAATAAAAGAGAAGGGAGCAATCGCAGAGTATACTGAGAGGCCAGGATGTGGCCGGGGAGGGTGGCCACGTCATAGAAAATGAAACCAAAATACATTATATAAATGAAAGTGGATAATACATTTATGAAACTTTAACAAAAATAATCAAATTAAAATTTTCATCAATGCTTATCATTATAATAATTATCAATTTCTCTCTTCTCTTTGCATGGAAATACAAATACCGGAAATGCATAGCATATAGCAGCAGCTTTGAGTATTTTAAGTAATTCAAGAACACACACATTACGTATTCAGCATCACTGTGTTATTCACAGTGGTGGAAGTAGGAGGGTTCAGCCATATTGAAAGACTGGAGGGAGAGACAGAGAGAGAGGGAAAGGGGAGGCGATGGAGAAATAGATATTACTAATGTCAGAAAATTTTTCACACCGCTCTGAATCGCTGAAATATGCAATAAAATAACATTTTAGGACATTTTTCTTATTTTTAATGTTTTTTAATATTTCATGACTTAGTGTCGTGTATAAATTTGAATCTATAGGAATGGAGCTCTGATAAAGAAATATTTTTAATGCCTTTTCTGCTCTACTTTTTTCTGTTTAAAAATTTATATAAATATGCACCTACTTCTTGCTAGTGCAGAGGTAAACTTTTCTATTTGCTCGTGATTCTTTAAGAGAATAATTGTACTTCTGTTTCTCTTTCCTGTGTTCCGCGAGGGTGGATCCACAACCTTCACTTTTGGTAATTCATAATTGTGTCTAACTTTGGAGTCCATTAAGTTACATATCTTTGAACTTATGACATTTTCTCCGTTTGTTTTAAAGTTGTGGACATAGTTCAACAGACCCATATTAAAATTTTGTTTTAAGAGTTATTATTGGATCCCTTTAGTAATAGAACGGTATTTCATCATTATATTCAAAAGTTAGTTTTAATACCTGGTTGTCAATGATCATTTGTATCTTGTGTTATTTTCCCTGGCTTCTGAAATTGACAAGTGAATATATTTTAAGTAACGTTATCATGAGAGTATATTATTTATTTTTAAATTTGTTATAAGCTGTCAATAATACTTTCCTGTTTAGTAATCGTTGTTGTTAGGTAAGACACATATGCAACAGTTAGGTATCTTTATTTCGAAACGTTTCGCCATGTAGGCGAAACGTTTCGAAATAAAGATACCTAACTGTTGCATATGTCTTACCTAACAACCTGTCGGTATTTTATACCATTTTGATGTTCAGTAATCGTTGTAACTGAGTTTGTGAAAGTTTTCTAACAAGTCAGCTAACAGAGTCATGGGTGTGTATTCAAGGCACTGAGCGACACACTTAGTTAGGCACTAGTATCACCGTCGTTTTCTGAAGCTGATCGATGATTTTATGAGAATTGTTTGTGTTTAGTGAGTTGTATTTTCTGATGATTCTGAAAGAGGTTTTACAATTGCTGACGTGTGTATGTGGATGTTATAAGCTATAATATGGAACAATTTTATGAATATGCATTTTTTTATTATATTCACCTTTTCATTATTATTTTTTTTTAAATTTGATGGTCATTTTATAAATTTATTTCTCTAAGTACTCAAATGTTTTTGGACACCGTGTACCTTGTTTATTATTTGTCTTTAACTACAATTGCAGGTCGTCTCATTTATCCTTTGGATAGTGACTGCTATTTGGATACTCTTTTTAATCTTGGTCACTTTGCGATGTAAGTTTGCTTGATAGTATGTTATCATTATTTCCGGTGAGGATTAATGATATTAGGAAGGTCTTAAAGATCATCATTATATATGAAACGTGATTTTAAAATTTACCGACATTGAATAAGACTGACAGTACTGCAAGTGTTTGATTTTCTTGCATCAGCCTATCGTTAATTAATGGCCACGCTGTGTGCACTGCATATATATCCCCCTTCCTTACATCGAATCTAATTATCTCTGTATAATCCTTACAGGTTTAGCGCTGTCCCATGAATATTATAGCCCCCCTTGTGCGAATGTGTGTGTAAATTGCCGCACTGACAGGATATGTCAGCAGCACTAGATTTAATACATTTTAATGGTGTTATATTATTAAAATGAATCAATTTTTTATGACGTCATTTGGGGTGTGGGGGTGCCGCCGTGCGTCATGGGCAGCCTCGTACATCCACAACAAACGAAACTGTTGGCATCGTGATAGGAATTTTAATTGGTCTGTACGTCGCAAAAACGAAAAATTGTAGTATACTGTTTACAATAAAGTTATCACAGCTGCGAGGAAAATGATGCGCTGGATAACTAGAACCTTTAAAACAACAGATGTCAAACCAATGATGATACTCTTCCAGTTATTTGTTCTCTCAACATCGAAATATTTAAGGTGGGCGAAGCTGTAGAGCTAGATAATGTATAGAGAATCTTCACTGCCTATATAAATTGAGTCAAGTACCTGAATTACTGGGAATGCTTGAAATCCTTCCAGCTATACTCCTTAGATTTTAGGCGAGAATGATGCAGCATAATTTACACTTGGAAAATTCTGGAGGGATTAGCCCAAACAGACGCTGTAAAATACCTCCTATGAAAGTCAGAGGTACGATGACTACACTGAGATAACTCAAAAAGTGTAAAAGGACCAAGACTTTTCAACACCCTCATTTCATACATAAGGGAAATTATGACAGGTTCCTCAGGGCATTTCCTGATCAACCAGACTGTGGTGCATACGTTGGCCTGCATGCGGCTACCCCGAACATCCTGGTCGATCAGGCCAGCAGCCGGGAGTCCTAGATCTTGCCACGGAAGCGATGACCCTGGATATCATTTACAGGTAAGCAATTTGCTGCCAGTTCCGGTTATTACACATGGACCAGGCAAGCACCAGACGAACTTGGGTCAAGGCCGAGCTCCGGGAATAGAAAAACTCTCGGAACTCATTAGAGGTATAGAGATAAAATTTCAAATATAGATTACGCACGTACGAGAGATTTGAGAGACTGACACCCTGAAGATTATCTTAAGACGATCTAGGGGTTTACTGCCCTCACGGACCCTGGACCCTGACCAGGCTTCCCGGTGTACATTGTAAAAATAATCAGCGGAGATTAATTAAAATGTACGACATATCTAGGTAGAGAAACTGGAGAGAATCATAAATTGCCACTTGTGTGTGTAGAGATATTACACAGCGAGGAAGCTAAATATAACTGTGTAAGGTTTTCGAAAGGGAAGAAAATTTAACCGCGATGAAAGCAGTAACAAAAACCTTGATAAAGTTTAATAGGGGCGAGCTGGTCACCATGACAACCGGAGAGCACTTCTCCATAACTCGCAACTCCCTTCTCTATCCTCCCTTACTTCACCTTCCTAGTATACCTCCTTTTTGTGTGTTGGAGGAATATGAGAGCTACTCCACCATTCTTAGTGTACGTTGCAGCAGTAAAGGAAAAAACAATATCAGTTTGCTTCTTCATCGTGACAGCCACTTGAGAGTGTCTAATGGCCGCTTTAGAGAGTCACTTTGGTATCGTGAGGCTGTTATAACTGGTAATTGACTAAAGTTGTTTTCAGTACAAATGCTCTTGACTGCTTAGATATACATGGAAGCTGAGTGTTGTGTTGTACTGGTTTGTCTATGTTACCCGCCTCACTTGTCTTGAGTGCTCCTATGTATACGTATCCATTCACCATCTTGACTTATTTGTGATAGCGTGAACGTTATTGTACATAGTATAAAAGATTATGGACCCTGTTATAAGGGAATAATAATGATAATAAATAGGGTCCTGCCATATTCTGTTATCTCCGTAGAAAAAAATAGATAATATATTAACTTTGTGGTGTGATGTGCATTGTGTGCGTAATCTACTCAAGAAGTTCCATCTTTTCTGCAGATTACCCAGAGCCTCGTAGAGAACGTGCACTCGAGGAAATAATGTAGGCTCTGTACGCAGGAATATTTTTCTTATGCCTCCCAAGTTGTATCTTGTTCTTCTCCACCTTCCATAAGTAATTTAATAATGATAGCAATTCACATTTATATAAAACTAATAATATTAATCCAGTAATATAAGTCTATAAATAATAAATTAAACTGGCATTGAAAAATATATTTTTACTACAGTTGACACTCAGAACTATATAAAAGATCATGTTACATTACAAAACAAAGAGTTCAAAAGTGTCAAAAACATATAAGGACGTAAATGTAAATGAAAAACAAATTAAAATTGTTGTATAAAGAATGTCGTTACAAATTGCCAATTATAAATTACTGTACAACACGTTAACGCGTCAGCCACTTCCAGTGTTCACAAAGGCACGATATACTGAAATATATATAATTTTGAAAAAATGTGTCTGGACAAGTTTCCAGTCCATATGAGAATGGGGATAAATATGTACCAAGTTTTGAGCAAACAGCGGCAGGAAACAATTCGCGAATTTAATATCAGCAGTTTGGTGCTCAGTATTGGAAATTCATGATGTAATATCGGCAGGTCATTGTCCCAGTACACACACTCAGTGCGGCTATCATTGCAGCTTAGTAGTGTAATAAAAATGTACTTGAGTACTATATTCACATTCCTAAGCCTGAAGGTTACTTGGCGGTTCTTGGGATTACCTTTCTTCACTTCTCTTTCCCCATTTCCCCGTGGCTTGGTCTCGGAACTTGCTCAGGAATATGTCATGTTCCCTCTTGAAGACGGGTGTCTATTAGTAATGAACGTCTCGGTGTCCTCTGAGCGTTTGACTTCATTATCAGTGTATGTTCCAAGGTCATTGTGAGCGGCAGACTGACGTACTTTACAATTCAAAAAATGACAGTGGTAATGGTACCACTCTGGGGATAAAATCTGTCAATAGGGAGGTAGGTAGTGTCTCGCGATTAGCGGGAGGAGGATAGAGTCTTTCACTCCTTAGGCTGATTGACCCACAAGTATTTAGCGATTCACATACAATACGGCAAATAAATATGGGATGTCATCAGATGTGAGATAAATTACGACAGTGGTAATAGTAGCAGTGAAGTGCTAAAATTACAACGAGTAACGAGAGTTGACGTTCAGCATCATCAGTGGTAATAGTAGCAGCATAGTGCTAACTAAAATAACGAGGAATAGCGAGAGTTGACATGCAGTAGCATCAGCGGTAATAGTGGCTGCGTAGTGCTAGCTAAAGTAACGACGAATAATGAGAGTTGACGTCCAGCTGCATCAGCGGTAATAGTGGCAGCGTAGTGCTAAAATGACGAGTAACGAGAGTTGACGTGTAGTAGCATCAGGAAGATGCATTCTCAGAGTGTCACTCATGACTCATATAACAAGCACTTGTAGAAATGAGAACTGTTGCATCACTATTGCTTGCATGACGGTACTTCAATAACTAATAACTCTCATTGCTGTGTAATAACACCGACCGTGTGTGTGTGTGAAGTGTGTTTATGCAGATTCGAATAAGAATCATGGTTTATATTTTTGGCTGCATTTTATAGAAATAATCCGAGTTTTTTCCTAGTTTTAAAATGTAATTTTCATTAACGTATAAAGTAGCAGGTTTTAAAGGCTTTACTCAAATTACACAACAATATGTAATGTTAGAAAGGATAGTCTGTAATGTTTTGAAAGCTAGGTTGTGTAACTTTTAAGATATATACCGTTGCTTAATGTTCGAAAGACATCATTATGTAATGTTGGAGAGACGTCAGTGTGTAGCGTTGGAGAGACTTAGCTAAACACCACCTTTCACCTAATTCAGGTTTATTACCATATTATTTGGGAACAAATAAAACATACCTTGGGAAAGTATGAGTCATTGAAAAGATACCCCGAACTCCTTTAGTAATATTTATAAAAAGAAAGAGAGAAAGTTTGAGGGAATGATGCTCCCATTATAATAGGCATACAAAGTCACTCAAGTTCTCAAAAAAATCGACTTTTTCAAAAGAGGCAATAGAGAGAAAAATAACAGAGGTAAAGTTTAAAGAATCATAAAATGGCCAAGGAGAGAGAGGGGGGAGAGAGCAAACTAATCAGCACATTTAAAAGCATTAAACATATTTTTTTCCCAACTGTGCAAAAATTACAATGAAATGCCAGCTCTTGTATAAGGCCCTTGCTTAAAGGCAGTGAAACTTTCGCTGACAACAGCATAGAAATGAGCAAAATCCTGAGGACACAAGACTGATTGTCAACATGTAAACCCCGGCTGCAAAGCCGTAACCTCGACCGTAATATTTAACCCAACTATTATGCAAGAACCCAAACTAGGCTCATTATTTAATCTGATTATGAGCTTAACTAAAAATCTCGCTTCACAGCTACGGTAATGCACGAAGCAACTTAACCTCAAATGCAGTTCGGAATTATCAAATTATCTCAAAATTATTAAACTCTTTATAGGGCAATCCAGTCACTTCGTCCCATTGTTTTATTCAACCATCCTATAAAAAAAAGCTCCTCCTTATGTGAACTGGAGTGGAAATAAGTCGGTTAACAATTCAGTTAACTTTCTCTAGTCGAGCTATTGGTTGAAAACTCTAATTTGCTTTATTATTACTGCCGTGTACTATGAAATAAGGCCAAGCTCAGTTTCAGTTTCCAAAACAGCTAGTGTAATTATGTTCAATGTATAATGGCGTGGGTCAAGGTAATGGAAGCGTTGATTATGTGTCAAACCTCCTGCTGTTGCATGCTCTCTCTCTCTCTCTCTCTCTCTCTCTCTCTCTCTCTCTCTCTCTCTCTCTCTCTCTCTCTCTCTCTCTCTCTCTCTCTCTCTCTCTCTCTCTCTGTAAGTGGAGACAAGTGTTTTTTATGGCTTGCGCTGTTGGAGTGTGAGCAAGGTAACATTTTTTAAAGGGATTCAGGGAAACTGGTTAACCAAACTTGAGTCTTGGAGGTGGGAAGTGTAGTAGGTGAGACTGTTACAGTTTGAAGGTTCGTAACTGTGATGTTAGCACACTTTTGCCAAGGCAACAATTGAATGAATGATGGCGAATGTTTTTTTTTTTTTTTTTGAGGGGTCACCCTGCCTCGATGGGAGACAACCAGTATTAAATGTGCGTATTTATACGGTATTTGAAAATTAAATATTGGACAACTAGTTTCGGAGTATGTCTACTCCATTATCATGAGCTCTATAAAGTAAAAATAAAATGTGAAACAATGAAGCACAAATTAACACAAGTAAAACACATCTTAATAATAATGAAAATTAATTACAAAACAGGTAATATGAAATATACTAGATATTCCAACTGGACTTCAGAAAACTAAGAGTTACACAACAGTTATCAGAGTTAGCTAGCAGTCTAATAGTAAGGCTTCTGTTTAACCCCTAGAAGGATCTGTACTAGTTTCTAATTTACTTCTGCTACATCCCTAAGTATAACCATATCCTCATCCGCTCATCGTAAATTCCCGAGTGGAATAAATTTCCAAAATATTATCACATTACCATAATGATCCAGAAAAAGATAACAGGAAACATAGGTCTCGGTGATGTTGGAAAAGAGACTAAGAATTTAAAGTAGCAGCCAGAAGTATTATATATGTAGAAAAAGTCCAAGTAACGGAGGAGGTTGTTGAAAGCTAAATGAAAGGGGGCAGAGAGAATTGTGGGAGAATTGTCAAGGTTAAATAGAGAGGTAGTAAAGAAGGGCTGATAAATGAACAAATTATATCGTGGGATAAAAGTCAGAAATAAAATTTCGGAGAAACGACACGAGAAACAATGAGAGCAAGTGAAGGAAGGAAGGAAATATATAATAAAAATTATGTAGAGAAATAGACAAAGGCAGAGAAAAATAAAGACTAAAAATCGAGAAAATGGGAGAGAGATTTACACAAGTCTGGCACTTATAGGATTGTACGAGCGTGAGAGGCTAGACTGGAAGTGTTTTGAACCTGGAAGAAAACTACTGTGTGATGTGCCTGAGTGATGATCACAGTATTAAGTAGGGCAACAACAGCAGCAGCATCATAAACAGAAACAGCAGCAAACTTCTGACGACGACAGAGGCATGACATAAAATGAGATATGAAATATTTTTGGGGGGGAAATGATGAGGCTCTGAAAAAGACGAAGATGGAGCAGGCATAAAGGAAGGCAATGGATTCATGTAACACATGATAGGGGCACAAAAAAAAAATAAGTCGAGGGTAAATAATACTGCACGGAGAAGAGAAGTACAAGTTCTTAGATGAAAGATCGAGTAATTTTGAAGGAAGATCATGCAGGAAAATGATGAAGAGTGCTGCGATGACGCGAGAAGCTAATGGGAAGAGGAAAAGGAGAGTTTCCAAAACAGCTGTTTACATTGTTTCATCCGACACAATTATTCTGACAGTGCAATCCAGGAAAAGTGCAAATACTCGAAAATTCTCGCTAAAAACATTTAGGAACTAGATGGATCCATTTAGCTGGGCTTTCACATACACTTCTCACTATAGTCGAGATCTCGTTCTTTTTTTTTTTTTTTTTTTTTTTTTTAAATTATTCACTGACGCTATAGAATTTTGTCACTCGAAGAACTGAGATTTACAACGTTCAACTAATGACACGCTGCTACTGTAATGAAGCTGATACTTGGTACGGAGAAGACCTTGAAGATGATTGCATGTACATTTTTATAGAGCTCGGTAGATAGCAACCACCCTAGGAGGTGCTACCGCTCTATCCTAGAAACTTGCTTAAAATGGAAGCCTGTTAAACGATTTGCACGCTGGTATTAATTAATGCTGGTCTTTTCCTTCTCATAAACATATAAGATGACAGTGTAAATTATATATATATATATATATATATATATATATATATATATATATATATATATATATATATATATATATATATAGTTCTTAGTCCTGTAGAAGATAGAAAATTTACATACAAATATCTTCGTCTTCCAGTGGGTAACAGAAAACCTGGTGTTCACTGTTTAACTGTAAAGAGATGGAAAGGATGAAGAATTTAAAAGACGTTCTAGTTACAAAACAGCAGGAAAAGTTTGTTAATACGTAAGGAATATGTCAAAGACTTGGGTATAATATGTAATGTTAGATGACCTATCTTTTAGAAAACACAAGGCCAGATAAATGACAGCATGAATAATGTGAATTTTCAAAACATGAGATATAATATTAAAAGTAATTTATCGAGTGTTGACAGTCCCATTGAAGGTAAGAGAGATATCAGAGCTGGGAAAGGTATAGATATCGATTACCATCTTGCACAGAGCCAATGAATCATTTGAAGTCCTGGGAAGACATTGTCTGGTGTGTAGGAGAGAGATATGCCTGATAATATATGTGATACTTCAGGGCCTAGTTCTAAATTTACACACGACCATAGCAGCGTTCTAGAGTCAGTTATGGGAGGAAGTGCAAAATGGAACCAGTGAAAAGCAGGGCTGCTATTTGCACAGCCTAGATATGCAAAGAGCAGATACCATAATATTGCCGCCACAAACCTAAAAAAAAAAAATTATGGAGGAAACTGGAACACTACCTAAACAAGTGCAAGATCAACTAGGCTGTAATAGCTATGTGGACCATTTGGCCGCGAACAGCAACTGGCTGGTTGAATAGATAATCAATAAAAAAGCCTGGCCCCTAGGCCATACTACGAGGATAGAAAAACTGTTGTAAAATGTCACAGGTATATCCCAGGAGAGGACATGAAAGCACTTGAAATTTAATGTCCTTTCAAAGTGCTAATACATATTTCTTCACAAGAAATACATTTTCGAGAGTGCGTCCAGGGTCTCCATCCTCGTTCACGAAATCCAGTTTAAAGGTGTTTGTAGCATCAGTGATCCAGCTCTCACAGTTTTTCTTCCTACCATCCCTACCCCTCCTCTTGCCTCCATTTCTCATTCGTACCCTTGCTCTCTCTCTCTCTCTCTCTCTCTCTCTCTCTCTCTATTTCTGCTCCTGAGCTAACATCCTTTTCCCTCTACTATAGTGTGTCGGCATTTCCGTATTCTTCGGCTGTCATAAAAATCTTTATGATACTCAAATGGTTGTTTGGCCATGGTTCGGTTTCCTGTGCTTTTTAATGGCATTTGTCTATTTGTTTTACATATATGTATACTTTTTCAGACAATGGTATTTCCAGTTACTAACAGTTTTTATAGTACGAAAATTTACATTACATATTAATTAGATTAGCTTCAGTGTAGTAATAATAATAACGCCATGCCTGGACGTTCATTATCATTTAATTCTCTTACTTCTAGCTCAAATGTTTCATGTTCGTTATTATGCGACAATTCAGTTTCTGAATTCTGATTGAGATCAAGTGTCAAGAGAGGTGAACCGAGAATATTATATATTTGAGTTTCTCGAGAAATCAGAGAAGTTTCACTGGGTTGCAGTAAATACTGTCCTCAAATAAGATACAGTTTGGAACAAAAAGGCATAATGCCGTTACTTTAGCAATACACAAATAACCCGCACATAGGAGAGAGGAGCTTATGACGACGTTTCGGTCCGACATGGACCATTTAGAAGTCGCACTTGTCAATGGTCCAAGCCGGTCCGAAACGTGCGGGTTACTTGTGGATAAAATACAGTTTGAAACAACGCGAACAACTCTGCATATCTGTTTTCTAAAAGATTAGAGATACCTTTAACCCAGGAACTTATTTTCTTGACTCCGTATGTTATGTGTTTGGTTAAAACAAAAGTTTGATCATCATCTCCAAAATAGGGATGCAATTAGAGTTCTTCATTTTAGAATAATTACAGAAAACGCTTCGTGTCTCTTTATCATTTTTTTTTCCGTGAAGTTACTTGGAGATTAGTATACTAGTGTTCCACCCCTCCACGCTTATTCCAGAACTTAGTACTAGTGTTCCACGCTTATTACAGAATTTAGTACTAGTGTCCACCCCTCCACAGATTTCATAACCCAGTACTAGTGTTCCATCCCTCTGGAATCTGCTTACATTTGTTGTACAATAATGCAATATAAATATGTCTTCAAAAATTCGTTGATCCCTGAGTATTTAACTACAGTGTTCTCCATGTCATATTATATATATATATATATATATATATATATATATATATATATATATATATATATATATATATATATATATATATATATATGAATAGGCAGAACTTGCGATCTTGGCTTAAATAGCAACGATCATCTTGCCATATAGGACAAGCGAAAATTTGTGTATGCAATAATTTCGCCAAAATCATTCTGAACCTAACGAAAAAAATATATTTCATTGTGTTTGTTTAGTATTAAATAACTGTAAACAAATCTAAAATATATTTAGTTGGGTTAGGCTAAAAAAAATTGCGCTTGTTATAATCAGGTTAGGTAAGTTTTCTAAGTTCCTCTTGGTGCAAAATTAAAAATTTTTACATTAACATTAATGAAAAAAATATATCTTTAAACGTATAAGAGAAAATTTTGGAAAGGACTTAATTTTAAATGAGTTTTTGCTAATTGACCAGTTTTACATATTCGGCACGACATATATATATATATATATATATATATATATATATATATATATATATATATATATATATATATATATATATATATATATATATATATAATATATATTATATATATATATATATATATATATATATATATATATATATATATATATATATATATATATATATATATATATATATATATATATATATGTCGTGCCGAATATGTAAAACTGGTCATTTAGCAAGAGCTTTCTAAAATTTTCTCTTATACGTTTAAAGATATATTTTATTTATGTTAATGTAAAAATTAATAATTTTGTACAAAAAGAACCTTAGAAGACTTACCTAAGCTTATTTTAGCAAGCCCAATTTAATTTAGCCTACTCCAACTAAATGTATTTTAGATACGTTTACAATAATTTAATAAACAAACGCAATGAAATATATTTTCATCGTTAGGTTCAGAATGATTTTTGCGAAATAACTACATACACAGATTTTCGCTTGCTTTATTCAGCAAAAAGAGTGTTGCTATTTAAGCCAAAAATAGCAAGTTTTACCTATTCGGCACGATATATACTGGCTCACAAACAATCAAGCTGGGATGGCCCGATCGCTGAAAAGGTGCTTGCCAACATGCTCAGGGCTGCAACATCAGATAGGGAGATTGCCCGTCTCCAGGCTGTGAGCGCACCTCACTCCGGGGACTTCCTCCAAACAGTTCCCATATCAGGAATGGGAACGCGACTCGACCCTAAGACCCTCCGTATTGCAGTGGCTCTGCGCCTTGCTGCCCCAATTCACACAGAATATACGTGTATTTGCGGCGAAGCACAAGCAGACCAATACGGTCTACATGGTCTTATCTGTTTCAAAACCAAGGGCTGGCATGCAAGACACAATGAGATCAACGACATCATTAAGAGAACCCTTGCTACAGCTGGATGCCCAGCCGAGAGGGAGCCCCGATCACTAGCAGCCAACAATACCCACAACTCAGCAAACCGCCCCGACGGGATCACCATCTATCCTTGGAAGAATGGCAAGCTCTTAGCATGGGACTATGCCTGTGTGTCCACACTGGCTGACACCTATATCCATCACAATGTGGGGTGACAGGGAGGAGCTGCTGACCACGGGGAGGAGTACAAGATCAGCAAGTACAGGGACATAAGCCAACAGTATCGATTTGTCCCAGTGGGATCAGAGACCTTGGGATCATGGGGAAAAAAATGCCACACGTTTCCTTAAAGAATTGGGTTCCAGACTCATCGACACCACCAGGGACCCAAGGGCAGCCACTTTAATGTTCCAGCGCCTCAGCGTAGCCATCCAGAGGGGAAATGCTTGCTGCATACTTGGCTCGCATCCAGCCTCGGAGGAGCTGGAGGAAATTCATGACCTTTGATACATTGTGCCATTGTATTCATGTTTGTTTCTTCTGTAAATGTATTCTGTTTATTAATAAATGTTCACATAGAATATAAAATATATAGGGGGTGGTAGGAGAAGAAAATATTCAAACAGCTCCGGGGAGAACCTTGAGTTTTCCCTGAGGTACGTTTATTATCTCCTCTGAGGATGAGGGTCCCCATTCCAGCTATAGAGGTGTTACTTCCCTATATATGTAATATATATATATATATATATATATATATATATATATATATATATATATATATATATATATATATATATATGTCTTGCTACTTCTACTTACACTTAGGTCACACTACACATACATGTACACATTTATTTATACACACTCATCTGAGTTTTCTTTGATTTTATCTTAATAGTTCTTGGTCTTATTACTTTTCCTTTTATATCCATGGGGAAGTGGAATAAGAATCTTTCCTCCGTAAGTCATGCTCTCACACTTGATTCAAAACTCCCCGCGCATTCACTCAACATTTCCCAAAATTTCTCTCTCTCCTCTACACTTCTCTCTTCTCCAGGTGCATACACGCTTATTATAACCCACTTTTCACATCCAATGCTTTGTATATGGAATAGGTGGTAAGTTATTAAATGCTGTAAAGAGTTTTTATGAGGATAGTGAGGCTCAGGTTAGGGTGTGTAGAAGAGAGGGAGACTACTTCCCGGTAAAAGTAGGTCTTAGACAGGGATGTGTAATGTCACCATGGTTGTTTAATATATTTATAGATGGGGTTGTAAAGGAAGTAAATGCTAGGGTGTTCGGGAGAGGGGTGGGATTAAATTTTGGGGAATCAAATTCAGAATGGGAATTGACACAGCTACTTTTTGCTGATGATACTGTGCTTATGGGAGATTCTAAAGAAAAATTGCAAAGGTTAGTGGATGAGTTTGGGAATGTGTGTAAAGGTAGAAAGTTGAAAGTGAACATAGAAAAGAGTAAGGTGATGAGGGTGTCAAATGATTTAGTTAAAGAAAAATTGGATATCAAATTGGGGAGGAGTATGGAAGAAGTGAATGTTTTCAGATACTTGGGAGTTGACGTGTCGGCGGATGGATTTATGAAGGATGAGGTTAATCATAGAATTGATGAGGGATAAAAGGTGAGTGGTGCGTTGAGGTATATGTGGAGTCAAAAAACGTTATCTATGGAGGCAAAGAAGGGAATGTATGAAAGTATAGTAGTACCAACACTCTTATGTGGGTGTGAAGCTTGGGTGGTAAATGCAGCAGCGAGGAGACGGTTGGAGGCAGTGGAGATGTCCTGTTTAAGGGCAATGTGTGGTGTAAATATTATGCAGAAAATTCGGAGTGTGGAAATTAGGAGAAGGTGTGGAGTTAATAAAAGTATTAGTCAGAGGGCAGAAGAGGGGTTGTTGAGGTGGTTTGGTCATTTAGAGAGAATGGATCGAAGTAGAATGACATGGAAAGCATATAAATCTATAGGGGAAGGAAGGCGGGGTAGGGGTAGTCCTCGAAAGGGTTGGAGAGAGGGGGTAAAGGAGGTTTTGTGGGCAAGGGGCTTGGACTTCCAGCAAGCGTGCGTGAGCGTGTTAGATAGGAGTGAATGGAGACGAATGGTACTTGGGACCTGACGATCTGTTGGAGTGTGAGCAGGGTAATATTTAGTGAAGGGATTCAGGGAAACCGGTTATTTTCATATAGTCGGACTTGAGTCCTGGAAATGGGAAGTACAATGCCTGCACTTTAAAGGAGGGGTTTGAGATATTGGCAGTTTGGAGGGATATGTTGTGTATCTTTATATGTGTATGCTTCTAAACTGTTGTATTCTGAGCACCTCTGCAAAAACAGTGATAATGTGCGAGTGTGGTGAAAGTGTTGAATGATGATGAAAGTATTTTGTTTTTGGGGATTTTCTTTCTTTTTTGGGTCACCCTGCCTCGGTGGGAGACGGCCGACTTGTTGAAAATATATATATATATATATATATATATATATATATATATATATATATATATATATATATATATATATATATATCGCAGACGGGCGAAATTATTTACAAATATTATCTCTCAGGCCACAGCAGGATTGGAACCTACACACTGTTTATTCAAAGACTATTTAAAACTATAAAATACGTTTCAGTCGGCATTTGGCACTGTTATAGCTTTATTCAGTAATATTTGAAGTATATTCAGATTCTCTTTTGTCTTACACGTGTAATTTTTAGCTTTATATACTTCTATGAAACTTTTTTTCGTTGCATTAATAATTTTTTAATTATTACGTATAAAAGTATTTAATGTTAGGCGTCAGTAACCTCGTGGTTCCGACGCTAAATTATTCCTCCTAATCAGTCGGTTCTTGTCAAGTATCTAGATGGCATAAATTTAGTTTATATACTGTGCATACTCTAGGTACGGTCTGAGGCGGACCTAATTCTTAAAATAAAAGTATTCTGCTCTGAATTTTAGACCAAGAGATAAATCGGTATTGAATGAAACAATTGTTTAGGATGGATTCGTCCAAAATCTACACCACAAAATTATTCTCTGCTAAAGAACGAGGCTCGGCAGACGGTACAACATTATCTAAATGACGAGCAGAAGTGCATAGTGTACACTAAGAGATAAAATAAGTGTAAAGTAACCAAGACTCTACACCTTTTATGTATATGAGGAATTACAAAGAGACTCCTAGCTGTCTTCGAGAGCTTGATAAATTCTCAAATCAATTGCTAATTAACTTGGCTGTGCTGCCACGTTGGACTGCGTGTTTTCCCAGGCCTGGTCTGGGATTGGAACGCAGAGGCAGTGGCCCCGTACATTTAATCTACACGTAATGAGATTAATGCAAAATTTTCGACGAAGCTTAAGGGACGCGGTTAAAATTCAAGACTGGACCCAGCCACCCCTCAAGGAAGAATATTAGATCATAAGAGTGAAGTAACTCTGCAGTGGGCCTACCTGCCCAAGCTTAGCAATTCTAATTCACACGCACCCACACCCGCTCATGTATCCGTCCTACCTACCTATATTGAAAGCTACCCAAAGTTCTTTCCCCAATGATGGTAATTGGGAGTTTGGGCCACACGTCTACAACTCTTGCATAGCCAGTACTTCCCAATTTTATTTTTTTTTATTATCACACCGGCCGATTCCCACCAAGGCAGGGTGGCCCGAAAAAGAAAAACTTTCACCATCATTCACTCCATCGCTGTCTTGCCAGAAGGGTGCTTTACACTACAGTTTTTAAACTGCAACATTAACACCCCTCCTTCAGAGTGCAGGCACTGTACTTCCCATCTCCAGGACTCAAGTCCGGCCTGCCGGTTTCCCTGAATCCCTTCATAAATGTTACTTTGCTCACACTCCAACAGCACGTCAAGTATTAAAAACCATTTGTCTCCATTCACTCCTATCAAACACGCTCACGCATGCCTGCTGGAAGTCCAAGCCCCTCGCACACAAAACCTCCTTTACCCCCTCCCTCCAACCCTTCCTAGGCCGACCCCTACCCCGCCTTCCTTCCACTACAGACTGATACACTCTTGAAGTCATTCTGTTTCGCTCCATTCTCTCTACATGTCCGAACCACCTCAACAACCCTTCCTCAGCCCTCTGGACAACAGTTTTGGTAAGCCCGCACCTCCTCCTACCTTCCAAACTACGAATTCTCTGCATTATATTCACACCACACATTGCCCTCAGACATGACATCTCCACTGCCTCCAGCCTTCTCCTCGCTGCAACATTCATCACCCACGCTTCACACCCATATAAGAGCGTTGGTAAAACTATACTCTCATACATTCCCCTCTTTGCCTCCAAGGACAAAGTTCTTTGTCTCCACAGACTCCTAAGTGCACCACTCACTCTTTTTCCCTCATCAATTCTATGATTCACCTCATCTTTCATAGACCCATCCGCTGACACGTCCACTCCCAAATATCTGAATACGTTCACCTCCTCCATACTCTCTCCCTCCAATCTGATATTCAATCTTTCATCACCTAATCTTTTTGTTATCCTCATAACCTTACTCTTTCCTGTATTCACCTTTAATTTTCTTCTTTTGCACACCCTACCAAATTCATCCACCAATCTCTGCAACTTCTCTTCAGAATCTCCCAAGAGCACAGTGTCATCGGCAAAGAGCAGCTGTGACAACTCCCACTTTGTGTGTGATTCTTTATCTTTTAACTCCACGCCTCTTGCCAAGACCCTCGCATTTACTTCTCTTACAACCCCATCTATAAATATATTAAACAACCACGGTGACATCACACATCCTTGTCTAAGGCCTACTTTTACTGGGAAAAAATTTCCCTCTTTCCTACATACTCTAACTTGAGCCTCACTATCCTCGTAAAAACTCTTCACTGCTTTCAGTAACCTACCTCCTACACCATACACTTGCAACATCTGCCACATTGCCCCCCTATCCACCCTGTCATACGCCTTTTCCAAATCCATAAATGCCACAAAGACCTCTTTAGCCTTATCTAAATACTGTTCACTTATATGTTTCACTGTAAACACCTGGTCCACACACCCCCTACCTTTCCTAAAGCCTCCTTGTTCATCTGCTATCCTATTCTCCGTCTTACTCTTAATTCTTTCAATTATAACTCTACCATACACTTTACCAGGTACACTCAACAGACTTATCCCCCTATAATTTTTGCACTCTCTTTTATCCCCTTTGCCTTTATACAAAGGAACTATGCATGCTCTCTGCCAATCCCTAGGTACCTTACCCTCTTCCATACATTTATTAAATAATTGCACCAACCACTCCAAAACTATATCCCCACCTGCTTTTAACATTTCTATCTTTATCCCATCAATCCCGGCTGCCTTACCCCCTTTCATTTTACCTACTGCCTCACGAACTTCCCCCACACTCACAACTGGCTCTTCCTCACTCCTACAAGATGTTATTCCTCCTTGCCCTATACACGAAATCACAGCTTCCCTATCTTCATCAACATTTAACAATTCCTCAAAATATTCCTTCCATCTTCCCAATACCTCTACCTCTCCATTTAATAACTCTCCTCTCCTATTTTTAACTGACAAATCCATTTGTTCTCTAGGCTTTCTTAACTTGTTAATCTCACTCCAAAACTTTTTCTTATTTTCAACAAAATTTGTTGATAACATCTCACCCACTCTCTCATTTGCTCTCTTTTTACATTGCTTCACCACTCTCTTAACTTCTCTCTTTTTCTCCATATACTCTTCCCTCCTTGCATCACTTCTACTTTGTAAAAACTTCTCATATGCTAACTTTTTCTCCCTTACTACTCTCTTTACATCATCATTCCACCAATCGCTCCTCTTCCCTCCTGCACCCACTTTCCTGTAACCACAAACTTCTGCTGAACACTCTAACACTACATTTTTAAACCTACCCCATACCTCTTCGACCCCATTGCCTATGCTCTCATTAGCCCATCTATCCTCCAATAGCTGTTTATATCTTACCCTAACTGCCTCCTCTTTTAGTTTATAAACCTTCACCTCTCTCTTCCCTGATGCTTCTATTCTCCTTGTATCCCATCTACCTTTTACTCTCAGTGTAGCTACAACTAGAAAGTGATCTGATATATCTGTGGCCCCTCTATAAACATGTACATCCTGAAGTCTACTCAACAGTCTTTTATCTACCAATACATAATCCAACAAACTACTGTCATTTCGCCCTACATCATATCGTGTATACTTATTTATCCTCTTTTTCTTAAAATATGTATTACCTATAACTAAACCCCTTTCTATACAAAGTTCAATCAAAGGGCTCCCATTATCATTTACACCTGGCACCCCAAACTTACCTACCACACCCTCTCTAAAAGTTTCTCCTACTTTAGCATTCAAGTCCCCTACCACAATTACTCTCTCACTTGGTTCAAAGGCTCCTATACATTCACTTAACATCTCCCAAAATCTCTCTCTCTCCTCTGCATTCCTCTCTTCTCCAGGTGCATACACGCTTATTATGACCCACTTCTCGCATCCAACCTTTACTTTAATCCACATAATTCTTGAATTTACACATTCATATTCTCTTTTCTCCTTCCATAACTGATCATTTAACATTACTGCTACCCCTTCCTTTGCTCTAACTCTCTCAGATACTCCAGATTTAATCCCATTTATTTCCCCCCAATATCCTTTCTAAATCAAAATTTCTCCATCTTCATCCATTGCTACGAGTCCTGTCTTGGTTAGATATTTTCAACATACTGTTTATAGCCCACTTTATTCCTGTTTCCCATTTGTTCACTAAAGTCACATCTCCTTTAATTCTACATTCCCAAAGAGTGCAGGTTCAGTTCATTCAGCCTATTTCCGCAGAAAGTGTTTATAATACATGAAATCAGCTTCCCCTATATTTTCGAGCGCATTTAATCCATCCTGCAATATGGAAGCAAAAATTTTGCAGCATATTCTGAATATGAGGTCTAACCAAAAATGCATATGAAGCCAAGAATTCTACTGGATATATTGTGAACGCTTTTGCTCTGTTTTTTTGCCTTCATCTTTTTGCTAACTAGAACTCCTTGATCTTTTTCGCATTCACTTCAACTAAGATCTTCATTGCCGCAGTTTTCCCCTAAACGTAATAATACTAATAATACTCGACCCAGGAAACACCCATCTCACCTCCCTCGCCACCTCCACCAACCATTCCATCTCTACCTCTCCCCCACCCACACACACCTTTTTCCCCTCTACGCCTCCTTCCTCTCCACACTATTTGATGCCACTCTAACGTTTGATTATTTTTCTTAAGCCTTTTTTTTTATCTACTCGTTTTCATTTTCCTCCTCTGTGAAAGAGAATTAAAAATATTTTTTCCCTTTATTTCTTTTACACTTCACTCTTTCACTCTTCAGTAACACTCCCTCCCACCAAAGTCCTTTTCTCTTCCTCCTCATTCCCACGTTCCTTTCATCTCGTACTTTTCATCCAACTTTTTTTTGTCACCTTTTCTCCACTTTCGCACCAGAGAATTTTTCAACAGAAAGTTAAGATAGTCGTTAAGGTATTAAGAGCGTGCATTATTCTCACTAACTGGTTTTTTCCGTATGGTAAACTTGTTACTCGTGTCTTGCATGGCTGCAGCGTCTCATCCTCGAACTTGTGAACTATTGTAAAGTCCGACTACGTCGCTTTGTCTCGCTCCCAGCCACTGAGAAAATAAAAGGCTTTTGCAAAATCAGCTGAGTGGGCTGAATTCGACATCAGTATTGCATGGTGCTGCAGAAATTCTTTTAATATTCCTCTTTCTCTTGTAGAACTCAA